>NC_052175.1:10147128-10329437 GCF_902713615.1 Scyliorhinus canicula | reverse complement strand
AGTAAATCATTATTTATAGTGGTCGCTAGATATTGTATCATTATTTACAGTGGTCCTTTGGTAGTAAAGCATTGTTTAAAGTGGTTCCTAGCCAGGTATATCATTGGTTACTGTGGTTCCTGGGTAGTATCTCATTATTTACAGTGTTCCCTGTAGTAAATCATTATTTACTGCAGTCCCTGAGTATTATACCATTATTTACTGCGGTCCCTGGTAGTAAATCATTATTTACTGCGGTCCCTGGGTAGTAAATCATTATTTACTGTGGTCCCTGGGTAGTATATCATTATTTACTGCGGTCCATGGGTAGTATATCATTGCCTACTGTGGCCCCCGGGTAGTATATCATTATGTACTGTAGTCCGTGGGTAGCACTGAATTATTTCTGTGGTCCTTGGGTAGTATATCATTATTTACAGTGGTCCCTGGGTAGTATATCATTATTTGCAGTTATTCGTGGGCAGTAAACCATTATTTAAAGTGATCGTTGGATAGTATATCATTATTTACAGAGGTCCCTTGGCAGTATAGCATTATTTAAAGTCGTCCCTATGTAGTATAGCATTATTTACTATTGTCCCTCGTCAGCAAATCATTGTTTATTGTGGTACATGGTCAGTATTTCATTATTTACTGTGGTTTACTGTGATGGTGGGTATTGTATCATTATTTGTTGTCGTCCCTGGGCAGTATGTAATTATTTACAGTTGTCCCTGGGGCGCGTCTTATTATTCACAGTGGTCCCTGGTTAGTATCATGTTATGTACTGTCGTCCCTGGCTAGTATATTTTTTTTACAGTAGTCCAAGGGTAGTACCTTATTATTCCAGGAACTCAAGGACAGGGTATGCAGGAGGAGTGTCCAGGAAACCGTCGCCTATATCTGCCAACTGATGACACACCCTGCACCCCATGGGACTGGGGGAGGAGGGGGGCCTCTCCCTGTGGCCCTCAATGTGACGGTCGCCCTGAACTTCTATACGAGTTGTTCTCTGCTCACTTTTTAGTTGTTCTCTGCTCGCTTTTAAAGGCTTTCCAATCCTCTGGCTTCCCACTAATCCTCTCGACTTTGTACGCTTTTTCTTTTGCCTTTATGCTGTCCTTGACTTCCTTCGTTAGCCATGGGGGCCTTGTCCAGCCCTTAGCATGTTTCATTCTTCTTCGGATGAATTTCTGCTGTGCCTCCTGAAAACCTCCCAAAAACCCCCCTGCGATTGCTCTTCTACTGTCTTTCCTGCTAGACTCCTTTCCAACCAACTCTGGCCAGCTCCTCCCTCATAACATGATTTACATTCGTCGCTGAGTGGTATATCACTTTTTGCGCTAGATCCTTAGTAGTATAGTAGTATTTCGAGTGGTTCCTGAGAAGTTTATCATTATTTATAGTGCTCCCTTTGTAGTATATGATTATTTACAGAAGACCCCGAGTAGTATATCATTATTTACAGTAGTCCTTGGAAGTATCTCATTGTTTACAGTGCCCCCTGGGTAGTATAGCATTATGTACTGTGTTAACAGGTATAGATCACTGTTTAGTGTGGACAATGGGCAGTATATAATTCGATACAGGGACCGTGACAGTTATAACAGTGAGTTTAACAATTGTTATTGTGTGTAACAGTAATAACATTGTGAGTTTAACAATTGTGATTCTGTGTGACAGTAAAAACAGTGTGAGTGAAACAATTGTAATTGTGTGCGACAGAAATAACAGTGTGATTGTAACAATTGTGACTGTGTGACAGTAATAGCAATGTGAGAGTAACAATTGTGATTGCGTGCGACAGTAATAACAGTGTGAGTGTAACAATTGCGGTTGTGTGTGACAGTAATAACAGTGTGAGCATAACAATTGTGAATGTGTGTACAGTATTAACAGTATTCGTTTAACAATTGTGATTGTGTGTGACAGTAATAAAAGTGTGAGTTCAACAATTATGATTGTGTGTGACAGTAATAACAGTGTGAGTGTAACAATTATGATTGTGTGTGACAGTAATAACAGTGTGAGATTAACCATTATGATTGTGTGTGACAGTAATAACAGTGTGAATGCAACAATTGTGCACGTGGGTGACCGTAATAGCAGTGTGAGTGTAAAAATTGTGACTGTGTGTCAGTAATAATAGCATGAGTTTAACAATTGTGATTTTGTGTGACAGTCATCACAGTGTGAGTTTAACAATTGTGATTGTGTTTGACTGTAATAACAGTGTGAGAGTAACAATTGTCTTTGTGTGTGACAGTAATAACAGTGTGAGAGTAACAATTGTAATTGTGTGTGACAGTCATAACACTGTGAGTGTAACAATTGTGATGTGTGTAACATTAATAACAGTGGGAGTTTAACTATTATGATTGCGTGTGACAGTAATAACAGTGTGAGTTAACAAGTGTGATTGTGTGTGACAGTAATAAGTGTACGTTTAACAATGGTGCTTGTGTGTGACAGTAATAATAGTGTGAGTGTAACAATTGTGATTGTGTGTGACAGTAATAACAGTGTAAGCATAACAATTCTGATTGTGTGTGACAGTAATAACAGTGTACGTTTAACAATTGTGATTGTGTGTGAGAGTATTAACAGTGTTAGACTAACAATTGTGATTGTGTGTGACAGCAATAACAATGTGAGTGTAGCCATGATGTGGAGATGCCGGCGTTGGACTGGGGTGAGCACAGTAAGAAGTCTTACAACACCAGGTTAAAGTCCAACAGGTTTGTTTCAAACACGAGCTTTCGGAGCACGGCTCCTTCTTCACCTGAAGAAGGAGCCGTGCTCCGAAAGCTCGTGTTTGAAACAAACCTGTTGGACTTTAACCTGGTGTTGTAAGACTTCTTAATGTGAGTGTAGCAATTGTTATTGTGTGTAACAGTAATAACATAGTGAGTTTAACAATTATAATTGAGTGCGACAGTAATAACAGTGTGTTTGCAACAATTGTGACTGTGACAGTAAAGGCTGTGTGAGAGTAACAATTGTGATTGTGTGTAACATTAATAACAGTGGGAGTTTAACTATTATGATTGCGTGTGACAGTAATAACAGTGTGAGTTAACAAGTGTGATTGTGTGTGACAGTAATAAGTGTACGTTTAACAATGGTGCTTGAGTGTGACAGTAATAATAGTGTGAGTGTAACAATTGTGATTGTGTGTGACAGTAATAACAGTGTAAGTATAACAATTCTGATTGTGTGTGACAGTAATAACAGTGTACTTTTAACAATTGTGATTGTGTGTGAGAGTATTAACAGTGTTAGAATAACAATTGTGATTGTGTGTGACAGCAATAACAATGTGAGTGTAGCAATTGTTATTGTGTGTAACAGTAATAACATAGTGAGTTTAACAATTATAATTGAGTGCGACAGTAATAACAGTGTGTTTGCAACAATTGTGACTGTGACAGTAAAGGCTGTGTGAGAGTAACAATTGTGATTGTGTGTAACATTAATAACAGTGGGAGTTTAACTATTATGATTGCGTGTGACAGCAATAACAGTGTGAGTTAACAAGTGTGATTGTGTGTGACAGTAATAAGTGTACGTTTAACAATGGTGCTTGTGTGTGACAGTAATAATAGTGTGAGTGTAACAATTGTGATTGTTTGTGACAGTAATAACAGTGTAAGTATAACAATTCTGATTGTGTGTGACAGTAATAACAGTGTACTTTTAACAATTGTGATTGTGTGTGAGAGTATTAACAGTGTTAGACTAACAATTGTGATTGTGTGTCACAGCAATAACAATGTGAGTGTAGCAATTGTTATTGTGTGTAACAGTAATAACATAATGAGTTTAACAATTATAATTGAGTGCGACAGTAATAACAGTGTGTTTGCAACAATTGTGACTGTGACAGTAAAGGCTGTGTGAGAGTAACAATTGTGATTGTGTGTGACAGTAATAACAGTGTGAGTGTAAAAATTGTGACTGTGAGACAGTAATAACAGTGTGAGTGTAACAATTGTGATTGTGTCCGACAGTAATAACATTGTGAGAGTAACAATTGTGATTGTGAGTGACAGCAATAATAGTGTGAGTGTAACAATTGAGAGTGTGTGTGACAGTATTAACAGTGTGAGTGTAACAATTGGGAGTGTGTGTGACAGTAATAACAGTGTGAGTGTAACAGTTGTGATTGTGTGCGGCCGTAGTAACAGTGTGAGAGTAACAATTGTGATTGTGTGTGACAGCAATAACAATGTGAGTGTAACAATTGGGACTGTGTGTGGCAGTAATAACATTGTGAGTGTAACAATTGTGATTGAGTGTGGCAGTAATAACAGAGTGAGTTTAACAATTATGATTGTGTGTGACAGTAATAACAGTGTGAGTATAACAATTGTTAATGTGTGTACAGTAATAACAGTGTTCGTTTAACAATTGTGATTGTGTGTGACAGTAATAACAGTGTGAGTTCAACAATTATGATTGTGTGTGACAGTAATAACAGTGTGAATGTAACATGTGTGCACGTGTGTGACCGTAATAACAGTGTGAGTGTAAAAATTGTGACTGTGTGTCAGTAATAATAGTATGAGTTTAACAATTGTGATTGTGTGTGACAGTCATAACAGTGTGAGTTTAACAATTGTGATTGTGTTTGACTGTAATAACAGTGTGAGAGTAACAATTGTCTTTGTGTGTGACAGTAATAACAGTGTGAGAGTAACAATTGTAATTGTGTGTGACAGTCATAACACTATGAGTGTAACAATTTGATTGTCTGTGACAGTAATAATAGTGTGAGTGTAACAATTGTGATTGTCTGTGACAGTAATAACATGGAGTGTAACAATTCTCATCCTGTGTTACAGTAATAACAGTGAGTGTAATAAATCTCTTCCTGTGTCACAGTAATAACAGTGAGTATAACAATTCTCATCCTGTGTTACAGTAATAACAATGAGTGTAACAATAATTCTCATGCTGAACACTCTGTATTAGAACATAGAACAGTACAGCACAGAACAGGCCCTTCGGCCCTCGATGTTGTGCCAAGCAAAGATCACCCTACTCAAACCCACGTATCCACCTTATACCAGTAACCCAATAACCCTTAACCTCACTTTTCAGGACACTACGGGCAATTTAGCAGAGCCAATCCACCTAATCCGCACATCTTTGGACTGTGGGAGGTAACCGGAGCACCCGGAGGAAACCCACGCACACACGGGGAGGACGTGCAGATTCCGCACAGACAGTGACCCAGCAGGGAATCGAATCTCTGACCCTGGAGCTGTGAAGCATTTATGCTAACCACCATGCTACCGTGCTGCCCCTAACACGGACACTCTGTATTAACATGGATCCTCTGTATTAACATGGATCCTCTGTATTAACAGGGGTGTGACAGTGATAACAGTGTTAGTGTAACAATTGTGAGTTTGTGTGATATTAATAACAGTGTGAGTATCAAAATTGTGATTGTGTTTTACATTAATAAGAGTGAGGGTAACACTTCTCATCCCTTGTCACAGTAATAACACTGAGTGTAACAATTCTCATCCTATGTTACAGTAATAACAGTGAGTGTAACAATTCTCATCCTGTGTTACAGTAATAACAGTGAGTGTAATAATTATCATCCTGTGTTACAGTAATAACAGTGAGTGTAACAATCCTCATCCTGTGTTACAGTAATAACAGTGAGTGTAACAATTCTCATCCTGTGCTACAGTAGTAACGGTGAGCGTAACAATTCCCAACCTGTGTTACAGTAATAACAGTGAGAGTAACAATTCTTATCCTGTGTTACAGTAATAACAGTGAGTGTAACAATTCCCAACCTGTGTTACAGTAATAACAGTGAGATTAACAATTCTTATCTCGTGTTGAAGTACTTTTGCTGCTATCTTGTCGGGACGGTTAGCTCAGTTGGTTAGAGCGTGGTGCTAATAACCCAATGTCGCGGGTTTGATCCCCGTACGGGCCATTTCTCAAGAATCTTTAAATAATTTGGACTTTAATCTGCTCACCGAGGGGACAGTGAGGAACGACAGAAGATCATCAATGAATACATGGTGTGACTTTGAGACCCAAAAGGAACAGGATGCCGTCTGCACACTGGTATTTGGTTTTGGAGTACAGTCTCCTATTTTGGAGTAATAAGAGTGAGGTAACACTTCTCATCCTTTGTCTCAGTAATAACACTGAGTGTAACAATTCTCATCCTGTGTTACAGTAATAACAGTGAGTGTAACAATTCTCATCCTGTGTTACAGTAATAACAGTGATTGTAACAATTCTCATCCTGTGTTACAGTAATAACAGTGATTGTAACAATTCTCATCCTGTGTTACAGTAATAACAGTGAGCGTAACAATTCCCAACATGTGTTACAGTTATAACAGTGAGTGTAACAATTCTCATCCTGTGTTACAGTAATAACAGTGAGTATAAACTTCTCATTCCGTGTTACAGTAATAACAGTGAGTGTAATAATTCTCATCCTGTGTCACAGTAATAACAGTAGGTGTAAAAATACTCATCCTGTGTTACAGTAATAACAGTGAGTGTAACAATTCCCAACCTGTGTTACAGTAATAACAGTGAGCGTAACAATTCCCAACATGTGTTACAGTTATAACAGTGAGTGTAACAATTCTCATCCTGTGTTACAGTAATAACAGTGAGTATAAACTTCTCATTCCGTGTTACAGTAATAACAGTGAGTGTAATAATTCTCATCCTGTGTCACAGTAATAACAGTAGGTGTAAAAATACTCATCCTGTGTTACAGTAATAACAGTGAGTGTAACAATTCCCAACCTGTGTTACAGTAATAACAGTGAGGGTTACATTTCTTATCCTGTGTTAAATAACTTTGACTGTTATCTTGTCGGGCCGGTTAGCTCAGCTGGCTAGAGCGTGGTGCTAATGACGCCAAGGTCGCTGCTTCGATTACCGTACGGGCCATATCACAAGCATCTTTAAATCATTTTGACTTTTATCTGTTCACCAAGGGGACAGTGAGGAACGACAGAGGATCATCAATGAATACATGGTGTGACTTTGAGACCCAATAGAAACAGGATGCCGTCTGCACACTGGTATTCGGTTGTGGAGTACAGTCTGTACTAACATGGACACTCTGTATTAATATGGACACTCTGTATTAACATGGATATTCTGTATTAACATGGACATTCTGTATTAACATGGACAATCTGTATTAACATGGACCCTCTGTATTAACATGGGTGTGACAGTGATAACAGTGTGAGTGTAACAATTGTGAGTTTGTGTGACAGTAATAACAGTGTGAGTGTAACAATTGTGAGTTTGTGTGACAGTAATAACAGTGTGAGTATAACAATTGTGATTGTGTTTGACAGTAATAAGAGTGAGGGTAACACTTCTCATCCTGTGTCACAATAATAACACTGAGTGTAGCAATTCTCCTCCTGTGTTACAGTAATTATAGTGAGTATAACAATTATCATCCTGTGTTACTGTAATAACACAAGCCTTTCCATTCACCTGAAGAAGGAGCCGTGCTCCGAAAGCTCGTGTTTGAAACAAACCTGTTGGACTTTAACCTGGTGTTGTAAGACTTCTTACACTGTAATAACAGTGAGCGTAATAATTCCCAACCGGTGTTACAGTAATAACAGTGAGTGTAATAATTCTCATCCTGTGTTACAGTAATAACAGTGAGTGTTACAATCCTCCTCCTGTGTTACAGTAATAACAGTGAGTGTAACAATTCTCATCCTGTGTTACAGTAATTACTGTTAGTGTAACAATCGTCATCCTGTGTTACAGTAATAACAGTGAGTGTAACAATTCTCATCCCGTGTTACAGTAATGACAGTGAGCGTAACAATTCTCATCCTGTGTTACAGTAATAACAGAGAGTCAACAGTAATAACGTCAACTGCGAGCACGATGGAGATTTCCACAATGTATCTGAGGTGCCATTGAAGTCTAGTTAGTTAATAGTGAAATAAGTGTTCCTCCAGAATATTTCTGCAAAAATACTTTATTTTTAATATTTCATCTGATAATCATGACAACCGTCGCTAATATAGTGGTGCGGTGTCAATGCCACTGGACTTATAATCCAGCGTCACACAGCAATTCCAGGGCAGATGGCCACATATAAATTCAGTACAAATATCGACGATATAACAATTGTCGTAAAACACCCATCTTGTTACCGAAAGGCATTTGAGAAAAGGAAATCTGGCATTCACACGTTGACTGATCTAATAGTGACACCAGACGTAAATAAATGCGTGCTTATTAATTTTGCCAGCTTTTATTTTTAAAATAAATTTAGGGTATCCAATTCATTATTTCCAATTAACGGGAAATTTAAAGTGGCCAATCCACCAGCCCTGCACATCTTTGGATTGTGGGGCCGAAACGGACTCAAACAAGGGAAGAATGTACAAACTCCACACGGACAGTAACCAAGATGTGGGATCGAACCAGGGACCTCACCGCTGGGGGGGCTGGGTAACCTAGTGCACCACCGTGCTGCTCACCACAGCATTTATAAGGCTGGGTACTAAATAATGGCCCCACGAGAGTCACTTTCAATGTGTATAATCCAAATACTAAGTCAAATACAAAGTCTAGCATTCATGGCAGAATAAATATGAAAGTAAGTGAAGTCGCTACAGTCCGTATCTTTGGCCGATTAACATAAATATCTGTCGCTCTAAACATCATTGGTTATCATACTATTTATGGAACTGTCATGATCTTATGCACCTCTGGTATTTATCTCCATAACTGTCTCCAAGACGAATAACGGTTTTTCAGCACTTTGGATAGAATGAAAACTGCTTATTGTCACAAGTAGGCTTCAAATGAAATTACTGTGAAAAGCCCCCAGTCGTCACATTCCGGAGCCTGTTAGGGGAGGCTGGTACGGGAATGGAACGCTGCTGGTCTGCTTTTGTCTGCTTTCAAAGCCAGCGATTTAGCTTTGTGTTAAACCCGTCCCTTACATCTCATCGTCGTTATTGTTTCATTCAACATTCAACAGTAGTACGTCCTCCGCCACTCTAACATGGATTGTCCAACTAAAATGGACGATCATGGAAGAATGATGTTAACATCCCACCTTTTACAATTAATACTTGGGGAATGTAATACGTCCGCTAAGTGAGACAAAAAAAATGTTATTTTGCAACTATCTCTTTTTTGGATTTAGATTACCCAATTACTGTTTCCAATTAAGGGGCAATTTACTGTGCCCAATCCACATACTCTGCACATTTTAGGGTTCTAGGGGCGAAACCCACGCAGACACAGGGCACTCTCTTCCTCCACGTCGGCCACTGTAACAGTCTGCGATGAACCCCCCCCCACCCCCCCCCCCGCCCATGCGCTGGGATGACGCCAGCACACGCTCGTGGTCCCGCGCCTGTGCCAAGTCGCGCCGGCCATCGCAGACCCTTAGGCGCCGGTTAGCATTGCACAAAGCCCCTCCCCACCGGCTGGCGCAGCGCAATCCTCACCGGCGCCGGTCTAGCCCCTGATGGTGTGGAGGATTCCGCATCTTCGGGATGGCCCAACGCCGGAGTACATTGCGCCACTCCTTCGCGCCGGAGCTGCCCGTCCTGCCAATTTTCGCAGAATTCCGCCTCACATATGAAAGAGAGCAAAGAGAGCGGCGAGGACACAGGATAAAAGAGCGCGTGGAGAGCGGCGGGGACAAACGATAGAATAGCGCGAGGAGAGCGGCGGGTACACAGTGAAAGAGCACGAGGAGAGCAGCGGGGACACAGTGAAAATGCGCGAGGAGAGCGGCGGAGACACAACTGCCGGAGAAGCGGCCTTCAGATTTTCGGCGGGAGCAGTGGCCAGGAGTCTGACGGGAAGGTACGTTTACCTCTTTAAAAACATGAAAAACTTTGAAAACTTACCTTGAAGCGTGATATCACAGGAAAACATTGACTTGACTGGCTTGAAGGAAAGTACTCTAATTAGCGGTAGCTGGGAGAAATGCAACTCTTCGTGATTTGGTAAGTATTGTGATTGGTAAGTAAAATCTTTATTTCTTTCACTAATTCATTATTTGATATTATATTTGTAATCAGTTAAGGTAAAGTGTACAAATGAAGGAGATCACAGACGCGTGTTATGCTCCTCGTGCTCAATGTGGCAGTTCAGGGACGCGGCCGATGCCCCTGACTCCTTCATCTGCGGGAAATGCGTCTAGCTGCAGCTTGTGTTAGACCGCATGACGGCTCGGGAGCTGAGGATGGACTGACTTTGCAGAATTCGCGATGCTGAGGAGGTCCTGGAGCACGTTCAGTGAGTTGGTCTCACTGCAGATTAGGATTAGTGAGGGAGACAGGGAATGGGTGACCAAAAGGCAGAGAAAGAGCAGGAAGGTAGTGCAGGTGTCCCCTGCGCTCAATTCCCTCCAAAACAGGTATACGTTTTGGATATTGTTGGGGGAGATGACCCTGCAGGGGAAGGCAGTAGTAGCCAGGCTCAAGGCACCGTAGCTGGCTCTGCTGCACAGAAGGGCGGGAAAAATACTGGCAGGGCTATAGTCGTAGGCGATTCAATCGTAATTGGAGTACACAGGCCTTTCTGTGGTCTAAAACGTGACTCCCGAATGGTATGTTGCCTACCTGGTGCACGGGTCAGTGGTGTCTCAGATCGGCGGCAGGACATACTGAATGGGGAGGGTGAACAGCCAGTTGTCGTGGTGCATATAGGCACCAACTATAAAGGTAAAAAACGGGATGAGGTCCTACAATCAGAATTTAGGGAGTGAGAGATAAGTTAAAAAGTAGGACCTCAATGTAGTAATCTCAGGTTTGCTATCAGTGCCACGGGACAGTCAGAGAAGAAATTCAAGAATAGTCAGAATGAATAAGTGGCTTGCGAGATGGTGCAGGAGGAAGGGATTCAGATTTTTGGTACATTGGAACCGGTTCTGGGGGCGTTGGGCAGATTACAGATCGAATGGTCTACACCTGGGCAGGACTGTAATGTACTAGATAATAAACTCAATGTGACTAAGGGATAGAGTAGACAGGAAGAGGTGATGAACGCAAAGGGACAGATGGTCTGAGGTGCATTTGTTTTAATGCGAGATCTGTAGCAGGTAATACAGATGAACTCAGGGTTTGGATTAGTACCAGGGAAAAGATGTTATTAGTATTACTGAGACGTGGTTGAGGAAAGGGTAAGACTGGCAAGTACATATTCCAGGGTATAGGTGCTTCAGGAGGGATAGAGATGGACGTAAAATGGGTGGAAGAGTTGCATTAATGGTCAAAGATTATATCAAAGCTGTGATTAAGGAGGGCACGATGGCGGATTCGAGCACTGAGGCAATACGTGTAGAGCTAAGAAAAAGGAAGAGGGCAGTAACATTGTTGGGACTTTACTACAGGCCTCCCAAAAGGGGGCGTGAAGTAGAAATACAAATATGCAGACAGCTTATTGAAAAATGTAGGAGCAATAGGGTGGTCGTGATTGGATATTTTAACATTGAATGGGACTCATGTAGAATTTGTAAGGAGAATCCAGGAGAGTTATTTTTTGAGCACGATGTAAATAGTCCAACTCGGGAATGGGCCACACTGGAGCTGGTTTGGGGGAAAGATCCCGGCGAGCTGGTTGACATTTCAGTCGGTGATTGCTTTGGCAATAGCGATCCCAATTCCGTAAGTTTTACTCATAGACAAAGACGAGAGTGGTCCTAAAGGAAGAGTGCTAAATTGTGGAAAGGCCAAGTATAACAAAATTCAGTAGGACCTCGGGAATGTGAATTGGGAGGAGCTGTTTAAGGCTAAATCCACATTTCAAATGTGGACGTCTTTTAAGGAAAGGTTCATTCGAGTGCAGGGCAGACATCTCTCTGTGAAAATGAGGGATACAAATGGCAAGATTAGGGAACCATGGATAACGGGTGGAATTGTGAGACCAGCTAAGATAAAAAAGAAGCGTACATAAGATCTACGCGACTTAAAACTGTTGAGGCTTTGGAGGAATTTCGGGAAAGTAGGACAAATCTCAAACACGCAATAAAGGGGGGTAAAAGGGGTCATGAAATATCTTTGGCTAACAGGGTGAAGGGATATCCCAACGGCTTTTATTCGTATATAAGGAGCAAGAGGGTAACTAGAGAAAGGATTGGCCTACTCAAAGAAAAAAGAGGGAATTTATGCGTGGAGTCAGAGGAAATGCATGAGATTCTTAATGAGTACTTTGCATCGGTATTCACCAAGGAGAGGGACATGACGGATGTTGTGGCTAGGGATGGATGTTTAAATACTCTACGTCAAGTCGGCATAAGGAAGGAAGAAGTGTTGCGTATTCTAAAAGGCATTAAGGTGGACGTCCCCTGGTCCGGATGGGATCTATACAAGATTACTGAGGGAAGGGAGGCATTAAATACGTGGGGCTTTAACAGATATCTTTGCAGCATCCTTGAGCACGGATGAGGTCCCGGAGGAATGGTGAATTGCTAATGCTGTCCCTTTGTTTAAGAATGGTAGCAGGGGTAATCCATGGAATTATAGACCTGTGAGCTTGACGTCAGTGTTGGTGAAGATACTGAGGGGGAGGATCTATTCACATTTGGAAGAAAATTGACTTATCAGTGATAGGCAACATGGTTCTGTGCGGGGAAAATCATGTCTTACAAACCTAATAGAATTCTTTGAGGACGTGACAAACTTAATTGATGGGGGAAGGGCTGTAGATGTCATTTCCATGGAACTATCAGGAAGGCGTTTGATAGTTTCCCATGGCAGATTGATGGGAAAAGTGAAGTCGTTTGGGGTTCAGGGTGTACTAGTTGGATTGATAAAGAACTGGCTGGACAACAGGAGACAGAGAGTAGTGGTGGAAGAGGGTGTCTCAAAATGGAGAAAGGTGAGTAGTGGTGTTCCAAAGGGATCCGTGCTCGGACCACTGTTTCATAGATTTATCATAGAATTTACAGTGCAGAAGGAGGCCATTCGGCCAATCGAGTCTGCACCGGCTCTTGGAAATAACACCCTACCCAAGGTCAACACCTCCACCCAATCCCCATAACCCAGTAACCCCACCCAACACTAAGGGCAATTATGGACATTAAGGACAATTTATCATGGCCAATCCACCTAACCTGCACATCTTTGGACTGTGGGAGGAAACCGGAGCACCCGGAGGAAACCCATGCACATACGGGGAGGATGTGCAGACTCCGTACAGACAGGGACTCAAGCCGGAACCGAACCTGTGACCCTGAAGCTGTCAAGCCATTGTGCTATCCACAATGCTACCGTGTTGTTTATGATATACATAAATGATCTGGACGAATGTATAGGTGGTCTGATTAGCAACTTTGCACATGATACTAAGATTGCTGGAGTTGCAGATAGCGAGGAGGACTGTCAGAGAATACAGCAAAATATAGATAGATTGGAGAGTTGGGCAGAGAAATGGCAGATGGAGTTTAATCCAGGCAAATGCGAGGTGATGCATTTTGGAAGATCTAATTCAAGAGCGGAATGTACAGTCAATGGAGGAGTCCTGGGGAAAACAAATGTACAGACAGATCTGAGAGTTTAGATCCATTGAAGGTGGCAACGCAGGTCGATAGAGTGGTTAAGAAGGCATGCAGCATGGTTGCCTTCATTGGACGGGGTGTTGAGAACCAGAGTCGGCAGTTCATTTTACAGTTGTACAGGACTTTAATTAGGCCACATTTGGAATATTGCGTGCAGTTCTGGTCGCCACATTACCAGAAAGATGTGGATGCTTTCGAGAGGGTGCAGAGTAGGTTGGCCAGGATTTTGCCTGGTATGGAGTGTGGCAGCTATGAAGAAAGGGTGAGTAGATTAGGATTATAATCGTTGGAAAGACGGAGGTTGATTGAGGTCCATAAAATTATTTTTTATAAATGTTTTTTTATTGAGTTTTCATATTTTATATATGACAAATTACAAGTTATTAGAGTGAGAGAAAAAAAAAAGGAAAACACAAAAATGTTACATGAATATTTACAGGTAAGCATCTTCATAACAATAATTGTGGCCGCCCCCTTTAGCCAGCATACATAATTTACATTCCCCAATATGGCCGAGGCACATGTTTATAGGCATTGATTTATAGTTTGGTTTTGGGCCTTGGCTTGCCATCAAACCCCCATACCGAGCCCGTAGACCCCCCCTCCCCCCGGGTACCTTCCCCCGATTCCCGCCCATTTTCCCCTGGTTCTTGGCCACCCGACTATTCTTCCTCATGTACGTTGGCCACAAACAGGTCTCGGAACAGTTGCATGAATGGCTCCCACGTTCTGTGGAAGCCGTCGTCCGACCCTCGGATGGCGAATTTGATTTTCTCCATTTGGAGAGATGCCGAGAGGTCGGACAGCCAGTCTGCAGCTCTGGGTGGTGCTGCTGACCGCCAGCCAAACATGATTCTACGGCGGGCAATCAGGGAGGCAAAGGCAAGGGTGTCCGCCCTCCTCCCCAGGAATAGATCTGGCTGGTCTGAAACCCCGAAGACCGCCACTATCGGGCATGGCTCCACCCTCACCCTCACCACTTTGGACATAGCCTCGAAGAAGGCTGTCCAGTACTCCACAAGTCTGGGGCAAGACCAGAACATGTGGGCGTGGTTGGCCGGGCCTCTCTGGCACCGCTCACATTTGTCCTCCACCTCCGGGAAGAACCTACTCATACGGTTTCTCGTTAAGTGGGCTCTATGTACCACTTTTAGTTGCGTCAGGCTGAGCCTTGCGCACGTGGAGGTGGAGTTGACCCTATGCAGTGCTTCGCTCCAGAGTCCCCACCCTATCTCCATCCCCAGGTCGTCCTCCCATTTCCTTCTTGTTGCGTCCAGTACGGTGTCGTCCCTGTCTACCAGTCGGCCATACATGTCACTACAGTTCCCTTTCTCTAGGATACTTGCGTCCAGTATTTCTTCCAATAGTGTCTGTCGTGGCGGTTGTGGGTACGTCCTTTTCTCCTTTCGTAGGAAGTTTTTGAGCTGCAGGTACCGTAGCTCGTTCCCCCCAGCTAGCTGAAATTTCTCTGTCAGTTCGTCCAGTGTTGCGATCCTGTCGTCCGTGTATAGGTCCCTGACTGTCAGTGTCCCCCCGTCCTGCCTCCACCTTTTGAAGGTGGCGTCGGTCAGTGCTGGTTTGAACCTATGGTTGTTGCAGATGGGAGCCTTGTCCGACATTTTGTACAGGCCAAATTGCTGCCGCAGTTGGTTCCAGGATTGGAGGGTGGCTGTCACCACTGGGCTGGTGGAGTGTTTTTTGGGTGGGGATGGGAGTGCTGCCGTGTTGAGGGCCCGGAGGGAGGTTCCCATGCAGGAGGCCTCCTCCGCATGGTCCATAAAATTATGAGAGGTATGGACAGGATGGATAGCAACAAGCGGTGGGCGTGTCAATTACAAGGGGTCACGATTTCAAGGTGAGAAGGGGAAACTTTAAGGGTTGAAAAGTTTTTACGCAGAGGGTGGTGGGTGCCTGGAACGCTTTGCTAACGGAGATGGTAGAGGTGGGCACGATAGCATCAGTTAAGATCCATCTAGATAGATATATGAACGAGCGGGTAACAGAGGGAAGTAGATCGTTGGAAATTAGGCGACAGGTTTAGATAAAGGATCTCGATCGTCGCAGGCTGGGAAGGCCGGAGGGCCTGTTCCTGTGCTGTATTTTTCTTTGTTCTTTGTTCTCTGTTTACATATAGTGCATTAGCCTATGTCAAAATTAAGCAAGACTGGGCTAATATGCAATCTCCGACGAACGACTTACAAGGAACATCCGCGTCCCATGAATGCCAGGCAAAGAACACCTGAAAAAGCAAATTTCTAACCATCGTCGTTGAATATCAATCGTATTATTTTGCACTGACCCCATTATCAACATTCTGGATGCTGCCCTTGGCATTAAACTGTAACGGCAGGCCAATACCGACAATGCTGCCCGGCCAAACAAAAATGTTCTACATATGGGGCAGCAGGGTAGCATGGTGGTTAGCATAAATGCTTCACAGCTCCAGGGTCCCAGGTTCGATTCCCGGCTGGGTCACTGTCTGTGTGGAGTATGCACGTCCTCCCCCTGTGTGCGTGGGTTTCCTCCGGGTGCTCCGGTTTCCTCCCACAGTCCAAAGATGTGCGGGTTAGGTGGATTGGCCATGCTAAATTGCCCGTAGTGTCCTAATAAAAGTAAGGTTAAGGTGGGGGGTTGTTGGGTTACGGGTATAGGGTGGATACGTGGGTTTGAGTAGGGTGATCATGGCTCGGCACAACATTGAGGGCCGAAGGGCCTGTGCTGTACTGTTCTATGTTCTATGTTCTATATCCTGGGTCGGTATCCCTCTCTTCCCATCCTATTCATGTATTTATCAAAGTGCCTATTAAACGTCACTATCGTACCAGCTTCCACCATCTCCTACGACAGAGTTCCAGGCACCCACTACCGTCTGTGTAAAAATAGCCGTTCGATCATCTGCTCTGAACGTTGTCGCTCGCACGTTAAACCTATGCCACTAATAATTGAATATCTCAACCTTGGAAAGCAGTTCTGACTATCCACTCTGTACATGCCCCTCACTTTCAGAGACTTCTGTCAGGTCGCCCCTCAAGCCCCCGTCGTTCCAGTGAAAACAGTCCGTTATCCAAACTCTCCCTATAGGTAATGTCCTCCAGAGCAGAAGACATCCCGATAAACCTCGTCTGTATCATTTCCAAAGCGTCCACATCCTTTAGGAATGTGGTGACCAGAATTGAACACTATATCCAAGTGTGGCCTTGCAACGGTTCTATAAAGCTGCAGCATGATTTAACATATTTTATGCTCAATTCCCCGGCCGATGAAGGCAAGCATGCCATGCGCCTTCTGGACTACCTTTGGCACCTGTATTGCAATTTCAGTCACCTGCGGACATGTACACCCAGATCCCTCTGTCTGTCAATACTCTAAAGGGTTCTGCCATTTACTGTATATTTTCCATCTGTTTCGAACATCCAAAATGCATTACCTCATATTTGTCCGGATTAAACTCCATCTGCTATCTCTCTTCCGAAGTCTGCAACCGATATATATTCTGATGCATTCTCTGAAACTGTCATCACAATGTGCATTTCCATCAATCTTTGAGTCATCTGCAAACTTAGTATCCAGATTAGTTGAATATGGTTTAGCTGCAGGGCTGGTTTAGCACAGTAGGCTAGACAGCTGGTTTAGTGATGCAGCATAATGCCAGCAGCGCGGTTTCTATTCCCCTACCGGTCTCCGAGCAGGCGCCGGAATTCGGCGACTATGGGCTTTTCACAGTAACTTCATTGGAGCCTATTTGCGACCGTTAATGTTTCTAATTATTATTATGTCCTCGAAATAATTTCTATATATTACAAATTTCTTGAAAGCAAAGGGATGTCTCCCAGGTAATTTTCCATCCATTCTTCTCCTTTTTATTGTTAGAAGTCTTGTAACACCAGGTTAAAGTCCAACAGGAATGGTTGTTGCAGGGTCCAGGATTTGGATGTTTCTGTAAGACCAGAGAAGATGGTAAAAGAGGGGGGAGGGGTGTTGCATTGTTAATCAAGGAAACTATTACGGCGGCAGAAAGGACGTTTGAGGACTCGTCTACTGATGTAGTATGAGCCGAGGTTTGGAACAGGAGAGGAGAGGTCACCCTGTTGCGAGTTGTCGTTAGGCCTCCGAATAGTTCCAGAGATGTAGAGGAAAGGATAGCAAAGATGATTCTCGACAGGAGCGAGAGTAACAGGATAGTTATTATGGGGGACTTTAACTTTCCAAATATTGACTGGAAATACTATAGTTCGAGTACAATAGATGGGTCAGTTTTTGTGCAGTGTGTGGGTTTTCTGACACAGTAGGTAGACAGGCCAACAAGGGGCGATGCCACATTGGATTTGCTACTGGGTAATGAACTCGGCCAGGTGTTAGATTTAGATGTAGGTGAGCACTTTGGTGATAGTGATCACACTTCAGTTATGTTTACTTTCGCAATGGGCAGGGATAGGATATACCGCAAGGCAAGAATTATAGCTGGGGAAAGGCAAATACTATTATTTTGTGTTTAAACAAAGGAGATTACAAGGGGATGAGAGAAGAACTAGCTGAGGTAGACTGGGAGCTAAGACCTTATGGTGGAACAGTTGAGGAACAGTGGAGAACCTTCCAAGCGATTTTTCGTAGTGCTCAGCAAAGGTTTATACCAGCAAAAAGGAAGGACGGTAGAAAGAGGGAAAATCGACCGTGGATATCGAAGGAAATAAGGGAGAGTATCAAATTGAAGGAAAAAGCATATAAAGTGGCAAAGATTGCTGGGACATTAGAGGACTGGGAAATCTTTAGGGGGCAACAGAAAGCTACTAAAAAAGCTATAAGGAAGAGTAAGATAGAGTATGAGAGTAAACTTGCTCAGAATATAAAAAGAGACAGTAAAAGTTTTTACAAATATATACAACTGGGGCTGGTTTAGCTCACAAGGCTAAATCGCTGGCTTTTAAAGCAGACCAAGCAGGCCAGCAGCACGGTTCGATTCCCGTACCAGCCTCCCCGGACTGGCGCCGGAATGTGGCGACTAGGGGCTTTTCACAGTCACTTCATTGAAGCCTACTCGTGACAATAAGCGATTTTCAACAACAAAGAGTGGCTAAGGTAAATATTGGTCCTTTAGAGGATGAGAAGGGAGATTTAATAATGGGAAATGAGGAAATGGATGAGGAACCGAACAGGTTTTTTGGGTCGGTCTTCACAGTGGAAGACACAAATAACATGCCAGCGACTGATAGAAATGAGGCTATGACAGGTAAGGACCTTGAGAGGATTGTTATCACGAAGGAGGGAGTGATGGGCAAGCTAATGGGGCTAAAGGTAGACAAGTCTCCAGGCCCTGATGGAATGCATCCCAGAGTGCCAAAAGAGATGGCTAGGGAAATTGCAGATGCACTAGTGATAATTTACCGAAATTCACGAGACTCTGGGGTAGTCCCGGTGGATTGGAAATTAGCAAACGTGACACCACTGTTTAAAAAAGGAGGTAGGCAGAAAGCAGGAAACTATAGGCCAGTGAGCTTAACTTCGGTAGTCGGGAAGATGCTGGAATCTATCATCAAGGAAGAAATAGCGAGGCATCTGGATAGAAATTGTCCCATTGGACAGACGCAGCATGGGTTCATAAAGGGCAGGTCATGCCTAATTAATTTAGTGGAATTTTTTGAGGACATTACCAGTGTACTAGATAACGGGGAACCGATGGATGTGGTATATCTGGATTTCCAGAAAGCCTTTGACAAGGTGCCACACAAAAGGTTGCTGCATAAGATAAAGATGCATGGCATTAAGGGATTAGCATGGATAGAGGGTTGGTTAATTAATAGAAAGCAAAGAGTGGGAATTAATGGGTGTTTCTCTGGTTGGCAATCAGTAGCTAGTGGTGTCCCTCAGGGATCCGTGTTGGGCCCACAATTGTTCACAATTTACACAGATTATTTGGAGTTGGGGACCAAGGGCAATGTGTCCAAGTTTGCAGATGACACTAAGATGAGTGGTAAAGCGAAAAGTGCAGAGGATACTGGACGTCTGCAGAGGGATTTGGATAGGTTAAGTGAATGGGCTAGGGTCTGGCAGATGGAATACAATGTTGACAAATGTGAGGTTATCCATTTTGGTAGGAATAACAGCAAACGGGATTATTATTTAAACGATAAAATATTAAAGCATGCCACTGTGCAGAGAGACTTGGGTGTGCTAGTGCATGAGTCACAGAAGGTTGGTTTACAGGTGCAACAGGTGATTAAGAAGGCAAATGGAATTTTGTCCTTCATTGCTAGAGGGGTGGAGTTTAAGACTAGGGAGGTTATGTTGCAATTGTATAAGGTGTTAGTGAGGCCACACCTGGAGTATTGTGTTCAGTTTTGGTTTCCTTACTTGAGAAAGGACGTACTGGCACAGGAGGGTGTGCAGAGAAGATTCACTAGGTTAATCCCAGAACTGAAGGGGTTGGATTATGAGGAGAGGTTGAGTAGACTGGGACTGTACTCGTTGGAATTTAGAAGGATGAGGGGGGATCTTATAGAAACATTTAAAATTATGAAGGGAATAGATAGGATAGATGCGGGCAGGTTGTTTCCACTGGCGGGTGAAAGCAGAACAAGGGGACATAGCCTCAAAATAAGGGGAAGTAGATTTAGGACTGAGTTTAGGAGAAACTCCTAAGGGTTGTGAATCTATGGAATTCCTTGCCCAGTGAAGCAGTTGAGGCTCCTTCATTACATGTTTTTAAGGTAAAGATAGATAGTTTTTTGAAGAATAAAGGGATTAAGGGTTATGGTGTTCGGGCCGGAAAGTGGAGCTGAGTCCACAAAAGATCAGCCATAATCTCATTGAATGGCGGAGCAGGCTCGAGTGGCCAGATGGCCTACTCCTGCTCTTAGTTCCTATGTTCTTGTGTTCTTATGATGCTTTTGGCAAGATTTAGGATGTATAGGATGGGGAAGGAAACTGCAGGGGATGGGTACAAACGAAATGTGGAGCTTTTTCAAGGGACAGCTACTACATGTCCTTGATAAGTATGTACCTGTCAGGCAGGGAGGTTGTCGAGCAAGGGAACCGTGGTTTACTAAGGAAGTTGAATGACTTGTCAAGAGCAAGAAGAAGGCTTATGTTAGGATGGGACATGAAGGCTCGGTTAGGGCACTTGAGAGATGCAAGTTAGCCAGGAAGTACCTAAAGGGAGAGTTAACAAGAGCGAGGAGAGGACACGAAAAGTCGTTGGCGGATAGGATCAAGGAAAACCCTAACGCTTTCTATAGGTATATCAGGAACAAAAGAATAACTAGAGTAAGATTAGGGTCAATCAATGATAGTAGTGGAAAGTTGTGTATGGAATCTGAGGAGATAGGGCAAGCTTTAAATGGATATTTTTTGTCAGTGTTTACACTGGAAAAATACAATGTTGTCAAGGAGAATACTCAGGTACAGTCGACCAGGCTAGATGGGATTGAGGTTCACAAGGAGGAGTTGTTATGAATTTTGGAAAGTGTAAAAATAGATAAGTCCCCTGGGCCAGATGGGATTTATCCTAGGATTCTCTGGGAAGCCAGGGAGGAGATTGCAGAGCCTTTGTCCTTGATCTTTATGTCGTCTTTGCCGACAGGAATAGTGTCGGTAGACTGGAGGATAGCAAATGTTTTCCCCTTGTTCAAGAATGGGAGTAGAGAAAACCCTGGTAATTATAGACCTGTGAGCCTTACTGGAAAAGGTTATAAGAGATAGGGTTTATAATCATCTTGAAAAGAACAAGTTGATTAGCGATAGTCAACACGGTTTTGTGAAGGTAGGGCACGCCTCACACACCTTATTGAGATTTTTGAGAAGGTGACCAAACAGGTGGATGAGGGTAAAGCGTATGATGTGGTGTATATGGATTTCAGTAAGGCTTTTGATAAGGTTCCCCACGGTAGGCTATTGCAGAAAATACGGAAGTATGGGATTGAAGGTGGCTTAGCGGTTTGGATCAGTAATTGGCGAGCTGAAAGAAGACAGAGAGTGGTGGTTGATGGCAAATGATCATCCTGGAGTTCAGTTACTAGTGGTGTACCGCAAGGATCTGTTTTGTAGCCACTGCTGTTTGTCATTTTTATAAATGACCTGGAAGAGGGTGTAGAAGGATGGGTTAGTAAATTTGCAGATGACACGAAGGTCGGTGGAGTTGTGGATAGTGCTGAACGATGTTGCAGGTTACAGAGGGACATAGATAAGCTGCAGAGCTGGGCTGAGAGGTGGCAGATGGAGTTTAATGCGGAAACGTGTGAGGTGGTTCACTTTGGAAGGAGTAACAGGAATGCAGAGTACTGGGCTAATGGCAAGATTCTTGGTAGATAAGATGAACAGAGAGATCTCGGCATCCAGGTTCATAAATCCCTGAAAGTTGCCACGCAGGTTAATAGGGCTGTTAAGAAGGCATATGGTGTGCTAGCCTTTATCCGTAGAGGGATTGAGTTTCGGAGCCACGAGGTCATGCTGCAGCTGTACAAAACTCTGGTGGGGCCGCACCTGGAGTACTGCGTGCAGTTCTGGTCACCACATTATAGGAAGAATGTGGAAGCTTTGGAATGGGTTCAGAGGAGATTTACTAGGATGTTGCCTGGTATGGAGGGAAGGTCTTACGAGGAAAGGCTCAGGGACTTGAGGTTGTTTTCGTTAGAGAGAAGAAGGCTAAGAGGTGACTTAATAGAGGCATAGAAGATAGTCAGAGGGTTAGATAGGGTGGACAGTGAGAGTCTATTTCCTCGGATTGTGATGACCAACACGAGGGGACATAGGTTTAAATTGAGGGGTGGTAGATATAGGACAGAAGTCAGAGGCAGTTTCTTTACTCAGAGAGTAGTAGGGCTGTGGAACGCCCTGCCTGCAACAGTTGTAGACTCGCTCAATTTAAGGGCATTTAAGTGGTCACTGGATAGACATATGGATGAAAATGGAATAGTGTAGGTCAGATCGGCTTCAGATTGTTTCAGGGGGCGGCGCAACATCGAGGGCCGAAGGGCCAGTACTGCGCTGTAATGTTCTATGTTCTATGTTCTAGTTTTGTTTCAAAGACGAGCTTTCGGAGCACTGCACCTTCCTCAGGTGAATGAAGAGATATGTTCCAGAAACATAGATAGAGACAAAGTCAAAGATGCCAGACAATGCTTGGAATGCGAGCATTTGCGGGTAATCAAATCTTTACAGATTCAGAGATAGGGGTAATGCCAGGTTAAAGCGGTGTGAATTGTCTCAAGCCAGGACAGTTGGTAGGATTTTGCAAGTCCAGGCCATTGGGGGGGGGGGGGGGGGGTGGTGAGTGTACATAGAACATAGAACAGTACAGCACAGAACAGGCCCTTCGCCCTCGATGTTGTGCCGAGCAATGATCACCCCACTTAAACCCACGTAACCCGTAACCCAACAATCCCCATTAACCTTACACTACGGGCAATTTAGCATGGCCAATCCACCTAACCCGCACATCTTTGGACTGTGGGAGGAAACCGGAGCACCCGGAGGAAACCCACGCACACACGGGGAGGACGTGCAGACTCCACACAGACAGTGACCCAGCCGGGAATCGAACCTGGGACCCTGGAGCTGTGAAGCATTGATGCTAACCACCATGCTACCGTGAGGCCCCAATGTGTAATGCGACATGAATCCGAGATCCCGGTTGAGGCCGCACTCTTGCGTGTGGAACTTGGCTATAAGTTTCTGGTCGGCAAATCTGCGTTGTCGCATCTCCTGAAGGCCACCTTGGATAATGCTTACTCGGAGATCAGAGGCTGAATGCCCTTGACTGCTGAAGTGTTCCCCGAGTTGAATGGAACACTGTTGCCTGGTGATTGTCACGCGATGCCCGTTCATTCGTTGTCGCAGCGTCTGCATGGTCTCACCAATGTACCACACTTCGGCACATCATTTCCTGCAGCGTGTGAGGTAGACATCATTGTCCGAGTGAAGTGCTGAAGTGTGCTGGAGAAGTGAAGCATCGTGTGGTTATCTGTGGGCTTGCGGTAAAGTGAAGTGCTGAGGTGTGCTGGAGAAGTGGAGCATCATGAGGTTATCTGTGGGCTTGCGGTAAAGTGAAGTGCTGAGGTGTGCTGGAGAAGTGGAGCATCATGAGGTTATCTGTGGGAAAAATTAGGGTTAGGGTCACACCTCAGCTCTTCACTTTACCCCAAGCCCTCAGATAACCTCACGATGCTCCACTTCTCCAGCTTTCACCCTAAACACATTAAAGAAGCCATCCCCTATGGACAAGCCCTCGGTATACACAGGATCTGCCCAAACGACGATGAGCGTAACAGACATCTACGGACGCTGAAGGATGCCGTCGTACGAACGGGACATGGCGCTCGACTCATCGATCGACAGTTAAAACGCGCCACAGCAAAAAACCGCACCGACCTCCTCAGAAGACAAACAAGGGCAAAACTGACAGAGTACCCTTCGTCGTCCCGTACTTTCCTGGAGCGGGGAAAGTACGACATCTTCTTCGCAGCCTTCAACACATCATCGATGAAAATGAACATCTTGCCAAGGTCATCCTCACACCCCCACTACTTGCCTTCAAACAACCGCGCAAGCTCAAAACAAACCACTGTTTGCAGCAAACTACCCAGACTTCAGAACAGCGACCAAGACACCACACAACCCTGCCAGGGCAATCTCTGCAATACGTGCATATGTTTGCTGATTGAAACGATCCTCAAAGATATTTGTGGTTCCAGAACATTGGTTTGCTTTTCGCTCACGTTTTTCATCTAACTGCTGACGCCTCGAATTTCCAACTTCAGTCTCTTAGCCTCCTTTATATGAAGAAAATCCGAAACACCACCTATTTAAAAAAGCCAATGTGAAAGACAGATACAAAATCACAGCTTTTCACAATCGACCTTGCATTGTCCGTCATCAATATCACGAATAAAGTCCTTCTCATACCAATGATCTTCGAACATCTTCGATCCCACTAATTTCCTCGGCACCATCAATAGTTATCACCCGCCGTCAGAGATGCTACTGAGCACTTATATACGCGAGCAGCATGGTGCACCTAAATCCCAAATTACATTATTCTTCTAATGAATTTAAGTCCTGTAGTACAGGAAATGCGCTCATCTGTTGGCCGTATTAGCATCACTCTGCACCCGCTCAAAACTATGGACACATGTCACAAAGCCGTGTTAAACATAGAGCATACAGTGCAGAAGGAGGCAATTCAGCCCATCGCGTCTGCACCGACCCACGTAAGCCCTCATTTACACCATATCCTCGTAACCGAATAACCCCATCTAGCCGTTTTGGACACTTAGGGCAATTTAGCACGGCCAACCCACCTCCCTTGCCTGCATGTCTTTGGACTGTGGGAGGAAACCGGAGCACCCGGAGGACACCCACGCAGACACGGGGAGAACGTGCAGACTCCGCACAGACAGTGACCCAAGCCAGGAATGCAACCTGGGACCCTGGAGCTGAGAAGCCACAGTGCCAACAGCTTCTGCTACCGTGCTACCCTGCAGCAGACTCTGTTTTTAAATCCTGTGCCTCTACTAATAACGTCTGGAATAGTCAATGATTTATTAAGTGCTCTGTCAACCTGGACTTCTACATTCTACATTCAATGGTCATTACGCATCTGTACTTTGGACTCGCTGCTCCTGCATCCCCTTTGGAATTGCGCTCCTTATTTAATATTATCTGCCCATGTTGTTCCTATCAAAATGTATCACATTTTCCTTTTTTGACCTGAATCTGCCATTTATATGTCCGCTGAACCACTCTGCTTATGAATTGGCACAATGACGTGGTCAGAGCTTACAGTTGTTCCACGCTTCGTATAATCTTCAATGTGTGATGGTTATCCATTTCTATCTAACGTCAACTTAGTCACATTTTCCCTTCCAATCAGCACTCCTGCTCTGCTCTTGAGCCGCGCATGTCCTTGATTCTCAGCTGAACATTTTCTTTCCTAACTAACAACATACTATCTCGGACGAGTAGTGTCATTCCACTCATGCATTCTCTCCGAAATTTGCTAAGAAAAAATCTGGCAAGATTGTGGCCACCAATCTATTTTCTTTTCGTTTCGAATAACCTTTGACATCCTGCCTCATGAAATCCAACAGGAACTCAGCCTTAAAGTGAGTCAATTCCCGTTCCACCGATCTTCTTCCGAGATCCTCTGAGAGGAACAATATATTTTCATTACATCCAAAATGGAAGCCCCATTATATTGAAAACCGGTCACCCCTATTCAGGTAATCGACCGCTCCATCATTGCGCTGTCAAGACACCAGGATCGTATATTCCGCTGTCAAGACACTTGAGGATCGTCCGTGCTTCATTAATATCACCTCTGTATTTTCAGAACTCAATTTGGATAAAGTAAGGAACGGTCCAACAATTATTGATATAATCACCCCTCTGTACCAGGAGCCATTGTAGTGCGCTGTCGCTTATCTATTTCAAGCCAATGTTGTTCGTTATTAAGGTGGCTAAATTCTGAGGGGCATATATTGAAAAGAGAGGAGCGAATCATTTTCCGCCCACGTAGAATTTTCAATATCCGGGAGCATAGATTTAAATTAAGGGAAAGAGATTTAGAAGGGATTGGAGGATTTTTTTAATCAGAGGGCGTTGCGAATCTGGAAATAAAACTGCCCGAAAAGGCTGAGAGATATGGGAAACCTCACAACATTTAACGA
The DNA here is from genome assembly GCF_902713615.1 of Scyliorhinus canicula. Classification (NCBI taxonomy): domain Eukaryota; kingdom Metazoa; phylum Chordata; class Chondrichthyes; order Carcharhiniformes; family Scyliorhinidae; genus Scyliorhinus; species Scyliorhinus canicula. Next base: position 10,303,238 of record NC_052175.1, on the reverse strand, counting down.
GCAATTAAATTGACATTTTTAAGAAGCCATAGCATTCAAGACTCCAGATGAAGTGCTGAAGGATGAGTTATGAGTTTAGAATAGTTAGATTATTTTTTTGGGGGGAGGGTCTGCTGGCACACTCAATAGATCAAAGGTCCTCTATCCAGTGAAACGGGAAAATCCGTATAGTGCAGAACGAAGCCATTTTGCGCGTCGTGTGCACTAACTGACTGAACGAGCACCGTACCTCAACGCAGAACTCCCCGCAACCCCACATAACACCTTTGCACATCGAGACTAAATCGGATGAAGCACCGGCAGACATGGGGAGAACGTCCAATCCTCACACGACATCACCCAAGCCTTGAATTGAACCTAGAATCCTGACGTTGTGAAACATGTGAAGCACTCTGACTCTCAGAACCGCATGGTGGTCCCACCAATACCAACAGTAACAAGTCGCGAGAAATGTATCACATGACACAAGGCAGGGGCAACAGGCTTCAGTCTCTGGTTACTGCCGCAGAGTGTCCATTAACCTGACCATAAGTGTTCTCTATCGTCACCACAATGATTGCCAGTCAGCAACACAAGTATCTTCCCGAAAGATGACGGAATGGATAGATTAGACTTCCAACCTGTTGTCTTTTTCTCATCCATGACAATCACATGTGCCTCCTGCGGAATTCTCCGTGGCAGGATTCTCCTCTTCGCCAGCACCAACATTATCAAGGTGTGAGTCTGCCTGCTAGAACAATGTGGCTCATCTTCATTCCCAGAAGTGACCTCTCCTCGGACGCCAGCTGAATAAATCGGCAGATATGTTAATGGCACCGGAAAATCTCACTGCAGGTTTCCTTGCCGGGATCTAATCGGGGGGGAGGGGGGGGGTTCTCTGTTGGCCGGCATCGAAACCGGGAAAGGCAATTTGGCAGAGAATTGGTTTCAGAATGAAAATCGTGTTCAGCGCGGGCTTGACGCCAAATCGCAAATCCCCATCGCCACCACAGTGGCACCAAGGCGTTCCACTCCGGATTTACAGTAAATGCGGTTTGCATTACATTAACGAGCCTGACTAGCTCCAGGGCCTCAGCGATCCACAGCCTTTACTGAGGGGAATTTTCAAACCGATGGTTCACGAGAGCTTTTAAACATCGTGTAAAAGAGACATGGTGGATGATGAGGAAGAGAGGTGAGATAGAATGCGAAGTGGTATGACTGTGGAATTCCGGGTTTGAAATTGGCCGGACTGGCGGATGAGTGGCGGGGGGAAACGCGAGGGGGGAAGGAGCGGGAATCGTGTCATGGACCTGGGAAGGTGGGGGGGGGGGGGGGGGTGGGTGGCGTGTGGCGACGGGGGAAGAGCCGTGGGGCCGAGGTGAGCCCCCGCGAAATGGGGTGGGAAATGGAGGGACCGCCAAAGCCGTGGCCGACGAGGCAGCCATCTTGCTGAGCACCCCACTGACACACGACCTGACTCCTGGTTCTGCAGAGCGACAGCAGCCTTCTCGATGCCCCAACCATCGCACCCTAACCCTCAGCTTCCACCCCACCACTGCAATCCTTTCCTCACCCATTCCCCAACCAGCCGGCAGCTGCCGGCGGTGCATCAGGCAGCCTACTAAGAGCAACACCCACCGCTCTGGAGGTGCCCCCCAGTATAGCGCTGGGTGGGTCGTCCGCACCGTGACGGCCTGCTGCATCCTCAACATCGTACAGCAGAGGGGTGACGTGATGGCGGCGGTGGAGTGCGAGTGAGGGCGATGCTTGACTGGACATGGTGGGTGCACAGGGTACTGCACAATGCGTGCGCCAGGTCAAATGCGCACGGTGCGCTCTAATCACCTCCAAGACCACCAACTGTCGGACGGGGGTGGGGGGGCTGTCTAGCCAGTGGGATGAACAACGCATCCCAGCGCCAGAAATTACCCCAACCCCCGCTGCCGGCTAAACTCCCTTCCTTCCGCCTGCAGGCGCTCCGTGAAACAGACCTGCTGAGTTTTGGGCCCTCAGTGAGCTGTAACAGCGTGTACAGTGATTGTTGATCTCATTGACACTTAATAACATCTGATGAGAACTGCTGTTTATTCACTACATGGAATACTGATTGGCACTATTACATATGATTTTAAGCAACGTAAAACCATTACTGCCTTTCTTCTGTTTCTTTAATATTGAAATATTAACGCTTTTCCTTTACCTATCCGCACATGTTGCCAGGCATGCTGAGCCTTATCAGAACTGTCTGCTTTTATTTGGCATCACATTTTTCCCCCCTGGCAGGTGTCATAATTGCCACAGAATAACATAATTGTAATTGTTAGGTGCTGGTCACCTTGGTCACACGGCATCGCTGGAGGATTTGTTCAGATGCGGGTCCTGGGCCCTAAAGACTCAATTCATACTTTAAATACTTTCCTCCAACAGCAGTTCTGAATTTTGAATTCTATTTAATGATCATGGTGTTTTCGTTGTTGATTTCTGATTGTAGCAACATATCTCTGTACGTAAGAACTTTTGTCAACACTGACATGGGGCGGCACGTTGACAAAATATTAGCACTACTGCCTCACAGCATCATTCCGGCCTTGGGTGGCTGTGGAGTGTTCCCATTCTCCGAATTTCTGCGTGGGTTTCCTCCGCTTGCTCCAGTTTCCTCCAACTGTTTACAAATGTCCAGCTAAGGTGAAGATACAGGAAAAGGAATGGGGAGGTGGCCGAGGTAGGGTGGTATTTCATAGATAATCAGACAATTTACAGCGCAGAAGGAGGCCATTCTGCCCATCGACTCTGCACCGACCTTTGGAAGCAACACATTACCTAAGCACACAACTGCACCCTAACCTCGTTACCCAGAAGCCCGCCTAAAACTTTGGACCCTCCGGGCTAATTTGTCACGGCAAATGCACCTAACCTGCACATCTTTGGACTGTAGGAGGAAACGGGAGCACCCTGAGGAAACCCACATAGTCACAAGGAGAACGTGCAGACTCTACACAGACAGTGGCCCAAGTCGGAAATCGAACCTGGGGCACTGGAGTTGTGAAGCAACTGTGTCAACCACTGTGCTACCGTGCCGCTTTAACGACTGGAGAAGACTCTACGAGGGCCAATTCGGCTCCTTCTGCACTTTAGGGCTTCTGTATCCGGCCTCACACTTGCAAAAAAGCATTGTCGACAGAAACTGGGAAGAAAATGACCATCATTTTAGAGTCTAAAAGTTAATCTCCCTCAATATCCAATTAAATTAACGTCTCCATGAACGTCCTGGGCAGGCACCTTTACAATGCTCACTTTCTATATCTGATGCAATTGTTAGTTCTGGATGTGTACAACTCAACATAATAAAATAACTCAGATCAATGGGCACACGTTTTGGGAAACATAAGGTTAGTCAGCATCGCAAGCAGAAAATGGATCATTAATTGGCTGTGTTGTACATTTTTGCTCAATATGCTGTAAAACTCGCCAAACCTTCTTTGTTAAAATGTTCAAACGTTTGACCATTATGCCTTGAAATCCAAGGGCAGCAGATGCGTGGGAACCACAGCATGAAAGTTAAACCCCAACAGTAGTGCATGATGTCTTGATAATAACTCCCTCTTTCTTCAACGCTGCTGGATCAAATAACTGAACCTCCGCAATCACTGGGGTCTCCGGTTTCCTCCCGTAGTCCAAAATGTGCCTGTTCGGTGGATTTGCCACGCTATATTGTCCCCCATTATCCAAAGATGAGCAGGTTCGGTGGATTGGCCATTCTATATTGTCCCTCATTATCCAATGATGTGCAGGTTCGGGGGATTGGACATGCTCTAGTGTCCCTCATTATCCAATGCAGTACAGGTTCGGTGGGGATATGGGGTTACGGGAAATGTTGCAGAGTGGGCCGAGGTAGCAGGCTCTTTCAAAGGTTCAGTGGTAAATCGATGGGACGAATCACCTCTTTTTGCATTGCAGGTAGTTTATTCTATTCTTTACCTCAACGAAACTGCAGCTGGAAACTGCACCTTCACGACCGTGACGGATTCATAAGGCAACTGAACTGCATATTGTTAAGGAAAGGGTTTCCAAAATGCTTGAATTCGACGACATTGTAAACAGGAGCGCTGATGCATGAGTGCACCTGCGCAGACCGGGTCCTCGCCAATGTTTAGATCACAAGCAATAGAAAATTATCGGGTGTTCTTGCACTGTCACTGGATCAGAACCTGGAACTTTCCGACAACCCCCCTCCCACCCCCCTGCCCACACACACACACGTTCCTGAGATCACTGCGGGTGCCCCTATACTATATGAACTGCAACGTTATCCACATGATGAAAATGGGAAAAACGGTTCATTCCTTATTTTGGACCTGAGTTTGCCTGAGCTTCTTGAGATATTGTGTCGTAGTACATACTGAAGTGATCTGAGGGCACATTGCGGGTGCACAATGGAAACTTGTACGAAACAATATTTCGACCATTTCCCGCTGGATTATGTCAAACTTTATTTTAGTCACGTTGATGCCTTTCCGAAAATTCCACATGATGGCATCGGCCACCGAACATGAGATGGCGTTTTTTCCTTTAACTCTGTAGACTGAGGGCAGCACGGTTTCCTAGTGGTTAGCACAACCGCCTCACGGCGCTGAGGTCCCAGGTTCCATCCCGGCTCTGGGTCACTGTCCGTGTGGAGTTTGCACGTTCTCCCCGTGTCTGCGTGGGTTTCGCCCCCACAACCCAAAAATGTGCAGAGTAGGTGGATTGGCCACGCTAAATTGCCCCTTAATTGGAAAAAATAATTGGCTAATCTAAATAAAATAAAAAAAAACTCTGTCGACTAAAACTTGGAGGCTTTGGTGGTGCTCAGAGACTCTCCCGATTGTGACCTCAAGCAGACCATGCCACAGCAACGCTGCAAGTTAAAGGGCGTTGCTGAAAGTGCGGTTCCTTGTTTTCTGTTCCTGCGTGTGCAGAAACACACGTTGCACATGACATTGCAATTGAACAAAAATGACTTATCTGCATTTCGACAACATGGGTAACCGAAGAACTCAGTGACTGATTATTTATTTTAAAATTGTTTGCTCGCCCTTCTCTTTATTTCACCATCTACTCCATTATTTGCTGCTTCTTTAATGGCAAGACACTCGATTTTAGCTTTGACTCTTCCGCAATTATTTGCCCGGAACAAAACAGTTTTTGTCCTGAAGGGAAATATCTGCAACACATAATATGACCGTCTCCTTTTATTTATGTTTTTCAAATTGAGGGGCAATTTAGCGTGGACAATTCACCTACGCTTCTAATCTTTGGGTTGTGGGAGTGAGGCCAACACTGACTCGGGGAGAATGTGCAAAGTCCACAGGTACCGGAATCAAACCTGTGTCCTCTGTGCCGTGAGACAGCAGTGCTAACCACTGCGCCACCGTGCCGCCTCTGGTATAAGATATATTCAAGAATAACAATGAAATAATTACCTCTCATGTTATATTTTTAATGTTCCTCGCTGATCAGATGCATTGTTAAACACCATCGAATTATATTTATTTGCCGCATAATCTTTTTCTCAGGAATGACTCAAAGTTTCCTGACATGAAAAAAGAAATCAATTTTAGTGTTCTGTAATTGCATTCATAACTCTGCACAGGATTTTCAATCACCATGGAGGGCCCGACATTCCAACCAAACGACGATCACCGTGTGTAAGTGATGGGCATCGTTTGTTTCAAGTATCAAATACTAGTGTTTTGTGTTTAAACAAAGGAGATTACAAGGGGATGAGAGAAGAACTAGCTAAGGTAGACTGGGAGCTAAGACTTTATGGTGGAACAGTTGAGGAACTGTGGAGAACTGTGTAGAAAGAGGGAAAATCGACCGTGGATATCTAAGGAAATAAGGGAGAGTATCAAATTGAAGGAAAAAGCATATAAAGTGGCAAAGAGTGCTGGGAGATTAGAGGACTGGGAAATCTTTAGGGGGCAACAGAAAGCTACTAAAAAAGCTATAAAGAAGAGTAAGATAGAGTATGAGAGTAAACTTGCTCAGAATATAAAAACAGACAGTAAAAGTTTTTACAAATATATAAGACAAAAAAGAGTGGCTAAGGTAAATATTGGTCCTTTAGAGGATGAGAAGGGAGTTTTAATAATGGGAAATGAGGAAATGGCTGAGGAACTGAACAGGTTTTTTGGGTCGGTCTTCACAGTGGAAGACACAAATAACATGCCAGCGACTGATAGAAATGAGGCTTTGACAGGTGAGGACCTTGAGAGGATTATTATCACTAAGGAGGGAGTGATGGGCAAGCTAATGGGGCTAAAGGTAGACAAGTCTCCTGGCCCTGATGGAATGCATCCCAGAGTGCTAAAAGAGATGGCTAGGGAAATTGCAGATGCACTAGTGATAATTTACCGAAATTCACTAGACTCTGGGGTGGTCCCGGTGGATTGGAAATTAGCAAACGTGACGCCACTGTTTAAAAAAGGAGGTAGGCAGAAAGCAGGAAATTATAGGCCAGTGAGTTTAACTTCGGTAATAGCGAAGATGCTGGAATCTATCATCAAGGAAGAAATTGCGAGGCATCTGGATAGAAATTGTCCCATTGGGCAGACGCAGCATGGGTTCGTTAAAGGCAGGTCATGCCTAACTAATTTAGTGGAATTTTTTGAGGACATTACCAGTGCAGTAGATAACGGGGAGCCGATGGATGTGGTATATCTGGATTTCCAGAAAGCCTTTGACAAGGTGCCACACAAAAGGTTGCTGCATAAGATAAAGATGCATGGCATTAAGGGTAAAGTAGTAGCATGGATAGAGGATTGGTTAATTAATAGAAAGCAAAGAGTTGGGATAAATGGGTGTTTCTCTGGTTGGCAATCAGTAGCTAGTGGTGTCCCTCAGGGATCCGTGTTGGGCCCACAATTGTTCACAATTTACATTGATGATTTGGAGTTGGGGACCAAGGGCAATGTGTCCAAGTTTGCAGATGACACTAAGATAAGTGGTAAAGCAAAAAGTGCAGAGGATACTGGAAGTCTGCAGTGGGATTTGGATAGGTTAAGTGAATGGGCTCGGGTCTGGCAGATGGAATACAACGTTGACAAATGTGAGGTTATCCATTTTGGTAGGAATAACAGCAAACGGGATTATTATTTAAACGATAAAATATTAAAGCATGCCGCTGTTCAGAGAGACTTGGGTGTGCTAGTGCATGAGTCACAGAAGGTTGGTTTACAAGTGCAACAGGTGATTAAGAAGGCAAATGGAATTTTGTCCTTCATTGCTAGAGGGATGGAGTTTAAGACTAGGGAGGTTATGTTGCAATTGTATAAGGTGTTAGTGCGGCCACACCTGGAGTATTGTGTTCAGTTTTGGTCTCCTTACTTGAGAAAGGACGTACTGGCACTGGAGGGTGTGCAGAGGAGATTCACTAGGTTAATCCCAGAGCTGAAGGGGTTGGATTATGAGGAGAGGTTGAGTAGACTGGGACTGTACTCGTTGGAATTTAGAAGGATGAGGGGGGATCTTATAGAAACATTTAAAATTATGAAGGGAATAGATAGGATAGATGCGGGCAGGTTGTTTCCACTGGCGGGTGACAGCAGAACTAGGGGGCATAGCCTCAAAATAAGGGGAAGTAGATTTAGGACTGAGTTTAGGAGGAACTTCTTCACCCAAAGGGTTGTGAATCTATGGAATTCCTTGCCCAGTGAAGCAGTTGAGGCTCATTCATTACATGTTTTTAAGGTAAAGATAGATAGTTTTTTGAAGAATAAAGGGATTATGGGTTATGGTGTTCAGGGCGGAAAGTGGAGCTGAGTCCACAAAAGATCAGCCATGATCTAATTGAATGGCGGAGCAGGCTCGAGGGGCCAGATGGCCTACTCCTGCTCCTAGTTCTTATGTTCTTATGTTTCCTTCCCAAATTCTGCTCGATTCGGAATACCAATAACAATACGTAACTTGCTTATGTTTTGGAAGATAGCTATAGAAATGGCCGACAATCATCTCACCCCTCTGGACGTATTAAAATCATTGAACGTGTCACTACGCTTCATTGCATGTTCACCTGTTGGGCATTGATCCGCTGGCCTGCTCTGTTAAATTCGTATTGTGCAGACATTACAACGAATCACAGAATCTCAATGCAGAAGAGCCTCTTCGGTGCATCGATTGCACCAACGCATGTAAAAACACGTGACCTGCCCACCCAGTCCTATTTACCCGCACATCATCCAGAGCCTGAATGTTTTGACGTGCCCAGTGCTCATCCACGTACAGGATGCGTCACCTTCCCGTGCATTTAATTCTAGATTATCACCGGCTTTTGGGTAAAAAGTTTCCCCTCACATCCACTCAAATCTCCAGCCCTTTACCCTGAACGAATGTCACTTCGTGGCTGTTCCTTCAAATAAGGGAATCAGCTGCTACCTAGGCACAATGTCCATTTCATCCAGAATCTTCGAAACCTCGATGAGGTCAATCCACTGTATTCACTTCTCCATCGATAAACAACCAAGCCGATCCAACTTCTCTTCGTAACATAACTGTTCTATTCCAGGTAACATCAACCACATCCTTCCTATAATATGGCAATAAGCAAAGTTCTACACAACTCCAACATGACCTTCTTTGTATTTGAAATCAATGCCTTGATTGACGAAGGCAAGTGACCCATCTCACCCTTGACCATCCTAATCACCTGCCCATCGTTTTTGGACAATCGGGAAATTAAATGACAACGGAAGCCGGTCTAAAACATACAGTTGCTGCATACGTTGTGTTTGGTTTTGAAGAGTGGCCTGACACGAGGACTTAGACACAATTGAATGAATGCCTAACTTATTGTGAGAATTCATTCATTTGTTGTATGGGATGAGGGTTTCGCTCCTTCAGGTAATTATATGTGCCCATCCATGATTAATCGAGAAGGTGGTGGTGAGCAACCTAGCTGGACTGCTGAAGGCCACACCACAATTAGGTAGTGGTTGCCAGGATTTTCACCCAACAAGAGATAAGGAAAGGCAATATATTTCCAATCAGCATGATGAATGACTTGGAGTGGAACATACAATTGTTGGTGTTAAAATGTATCTGCTGTTCTTGTCCTTCTAGATGGCAGTGCCAGTGGGTTTGGAAGTTGCTAGTCAGGGCGCCTTGGTGAGTTCCTGAAGTGGAATCTGGAGTTAATGCACAGTGCTCCTGCTATGCGTTAGAGCTGTAGGGTGTGAATGCTTGTTGAAGTGGTGCCAAACATGCAGGGGCGCTTTCTCCTGAATAGTGTCCAGCTTCTTGAGTGTTGTGGGAGCTGCAAATGGTGCATAATTCATTACACTCCTGACGTGTGCCTTTTGAGATGTACGTGGAATTTCAGCTTTATTGCATTGTAGTTCCTTGGCCCAGTCAGATAGAAAAGCCTGAATTAGTGTGTGTGTGACTGCTGCATTCACGTTTGCAAAGAAACCCGAGTTTGAAAGGCAAGGATAGTTTGGGAACTAGGGGAATCATTGTAAAAAAATTGGATATTTGAATGTTTTCCACGTGGTGGTAATTAGATTCAGATTGGTAAGATTATGTCGTTGTTGGGTGGAGCCAAGGCACTTGCCATTTTGCAGAAAGATGCTATTTGTGAGCTGAATGCAGTTGAAGTAGTTTGATCTCTCTGCAGTTCTGTGAAAGGAGATGAACAGTCTTGACACCAGTGCAGCTGAAACATTCTGGAACAAATTCTGAAGAACTGCAACCGTAGTTTCTGCATAGTTCGCAGAGGACTGAGAGCTCTCCTTTCAAACAGAGACAAACGATATTTATTTCACAAAGAACCTTTTTTGGACAGCACGTATTCCCAGATCCCAAGAGTTCAACAGTGGATTGACAGATAAGATGTATTTGCTTTATTTTGCTGTTTAAGTGCGAATAAAAGTTGTAATTCGGCGTATTATATCCAGCATATTAATGAACATTGTTTCAGGGATTGTTGTTTTCGAAATGCTCGTGTGATGTTCAATATACTTTAATACTCTGTCAGCAATAACGTTTCTGCAATGTACCATACGACTGCTTTGCGCAAGTCGAGGTGACACAGCCGCAGTGAGGCACATCCAGAATGGGAAGGTGGAACTTGGGAATTTAGTGCAGTGAGGTAATCAGGAAAGGTAAGTGGTAAGTCTAATTCTGCTGTTATTCATTTAAAAGTGCAGTATGTAGATTAGTGCCTGATTGGTTGAATCTTCCCCGATCCTAATTGCTGAGAGGCAGTTATCTGTCAGTCACCTGAGTCCTGGGGGAGGTGGGACCAGCACAAACCGGACGGTCTGCACGCGGGCAGGACTGGAACCGATTTCCTCGGTGATGATGGGGGGGGGGGGATATTTGCTAGAGCTGTTGGGGAGGGTTTAAACTAATGTGACAGGGGGATGGGAACCGATGCAGGAAGTTGGAAGGTAGTAAAACAGGGACTGAAGCAAAAGAAAGTAAGTGGGAAAGTGTAAGACAGAGAAGCCATAGTCCAAAATCAAAAAGGCCGACAGTACAAGATGCAGTGACTGAGGGGAGCGCAGTGAATAGGCCCAGTAATACTAAAAGGAATAAAACGGGAAGTAAAAACATTAATGGTAAGCGACGTGGCAGGTTGTTACATGAAGATATGGGTACAACGACAAGAAAATTAGGAGAAAAGTTAAGAGGAAATATAACTTAGGAGAGGTTACTGATCGAGGCGTTAAGATTCAAGACATAGGTAAAATAGCCAACATAAGAGTACTTTACCTGAATGCTAGTAGTATTCGGAATAAGGTAATTGAGTTGATGGCGCAAATCATGGTGAATGACTATGATTTAGTGGCCATTACTGAAACATGGTTAAAGGATGGTCACGACTGGGAGTCAAATATCTGACGGTGTCAAACTATTCGGTAGGACAGAGTGGATGGTAAGGGAGGTGGTGTTGCTCTGTTATTTAAGGATGACATCCGGGCAATAGGAAGGGATGACATCGGTGCTTTGGAGGATAAGGTTAAATTCATTTGGGTGGAAATCAGGAATAGTAAGCCGGAAAAGTCACTGATAGGAGTAGTCTATCGGCCACTAAATAGTAACGTTATGGTGGGGCAGGCAATAAACAAAGAAATAACTGATGCATGTAGAAATAGTACAGCAGTTATCATGGGGGATTTTAATCTACTTGTCGATTGGTTTAACCAGGTCTGCCAAGGCAGCCCTGAGGAAGACTTTATAAAATATATCCGTGATAGTTACCTGGAACAGTATGTAATGGAACCAACGAGGGAACAAGCGGTCCTAGATCTTGGCCCACGGCATTGCCATTTCATCTCTTGCTTCCCATAGAATCCTTAGATATTTCCCGTCAAGCAGGGGGCACTTGTCTATCCCCAAGTTTTCCAAAATGCCCAACACATCTTCCGACCTAACAATTATCTCCTCGAGCTTACCAGTCTGTTTCACACTGTCCTGTCCAACAGTATGGCTTCTCTCATTCGAAAATATTGAAGAAAAGTTCTCTTTCAAGACCTCTCCTATCTCTTTAGACTCAATACACTATCTCACGCTAATGTCCTTGATGGGACCTACCCTCGCTCTCGTCATAGCGGGAGTTCCAGGATTCTTACTGTACACCTGTCATTCCATGTGGTGTAGGTACACCCACAGTGCTGTATGTGGGAGATTTCCAGAATTGTTACTGGCCATCAATCAGTCCATGTGGTGATGGTACACCCACAGTGTTATTACAGAGATTTCCAGGATTGTTATTGGACACCAGTCAGTTACCTACGGTATCGAGGCACCCAGAGCGCTGTCAGAGAGAATTCCAGGATTTTTATTGGACATCAGTCAGTACATGTGGTGTACGCACATCCACAGTGCTTTTAAAGAGATATTTTCAGGATTATTCCTGGGAATTAGTCTGCCCATGTGGTGTAGGCACACCCACAGTGTAAGAAGGAGTTCCAGATTTGTTATTAGACATCAGCCCGTCCATGTGGTGTAGGTGCACCCTCAATGCTGTTAGGGAGATATTCCGTGATCTTTATTGGACTCCAGTCAGTCCATGTGGTGTAGCTAGACACACAGTGCAGTTAGAGAGATTTCCAGAATTGTTATTGGACATCAGTCGGTCCACGTTGTGTAGGTACAACCAAAGTGCTGTTAGAGAGTGATTTCCAGCACTGTCACGGTACGTCAGACCGTCCATGTGGTGTAGGTACAACCATAGAGCTAGTAGAAAGATTTCAAGGATGGTTATTGGGCATCAGTCAGTCCATGAGGTATCGGTACACACACAGTGCTGTTAGAGAGAGTTCCAGGATTGTTGTTGGACACCAGTCAGTCCATCTGGTGTAGGTCCACCCACAGTGCTAATACGGAGTGGTTTTCAGGATGGCTTTTGGATCTGTCAGTCCATGTGGTTTACGTGCAACCAAAGTGCTGTTCGGGAGAGATTTCCTGGAGTGTTATTGGATATCAGTCAGCGATTGTGGTGCCGGCCCAGCCACAGTGCTGTTAGAGAGTTACTGGATTGTTCTTGGACATCAGTCAGTCCCTGTGATGTACGTACAACCACAGTGCTTTTAGAGAGATATTTTCAGGATTACTCATGGATATCCATCAGTCCATGTGGTGCATAAAGACTCACATTGCGGTTGGAGAGATTATAATATGGTTATTGGACAGCAGTCAGTCCAGGTGGTGTAGGCACACCCACAGTGCTGTCAGAGGGAGTTCGAGGATTGATTTTGGACATCAGTCAGTCAATGAGGTGCACGTGCATCCACATGCTGTTTGGGAGATATTTCCATGATGGTTATTGGACTACAGTCAGTCCAGGTGGTGTGGATAATCCCACAGTGCTGTTAGAGGCAGTGCCAGGATAAATATTGGACATCAGTCAGGCAATTCTTTGTCGATCCACCCACAATGCTGTTAAAGCGAGATTTCCACGTTTGTAATTGGCCATCAGTCAGTCCATGTGGCGCAGGTAACACTAGCGTGCTTGAAGAGAGATTTTCAGGATTTATTTGAGTCACCAGTCAGTCCATGTGGTGTCGGTACATCCACAGTGCTGTTAGGGAGTGATTTCCACGATTGTTATTGGGCACCAGTCAGTCCAGGTGGTGTAGCGACACCCATAGTGCAGTTAGAGACATTTCCAGAATGGTTTTTGGACATTAGTCAGTCCAAGTGGTGTCGGTACATTCACAGTGCTGTTAGGGAGACATTTCGAGGATTGTAATTGGACACCAGTCTGTCCAAGACGTGTAGGTATACCGAAGGTGCTGTTAGAGAGATTTCCAGGATCTTTACTTGCCATCAGTCAGTCCATGTGGTGTAGCAACACCCACAGTGCTGCTAGTCAGGTTTCCAGGATTGTTATTGGACATCAGTCGAACCATGATTTGTAGGTACACCCACAATGCTGTTGGAGAGAGATTTCCAGGATTGTGTGGGTGGGGTTAGAGTGTATGTGTAGGTTCGTGTGTGTATATGTGTGGGGGGAGGGTGTTAGTGTCTGTGTGGGGGGTTAGCGTGTGGGGTTAGTGTCTGTGTATGGGTGGGTTCAGTGTGTGTGGGGGGTTAGTTTGTGTCTGTGAGTGGTGTTAGTGTGTCAGTGTGTGGGGTTATTGTGTGTGGCGGCGTTAGTATTTGTGTAGGTTTAGTGTGTGTCGGTGATTAGTGTATGTAGGGGGTTGTTAGTGTGTTTCGGGGTTTAGTGAGTGTGTAGGGGTTAGTGTCTGTTTGGATGAGTAGTGTGTGTTGGTGGTGTTGGTCAGAGTGAGTGTGGGTTGGTTCGAGTGTATGGGGTTACTATGTGGGGGGGGGGGCTTAGTGTGCGTGGACGGGGTTTTAGCGTGTGTGTGGGGGAGTGGGTTAGTGTGTGTTTTTGTTTAGTGTATGTGTAGGGGGTTAGTGTGTAGGGGTGCGCGTGTGTCTGGGGGGTTAGTGTCTGTGTGTAGGAGGGTGGTTTGTGTCTGGGGGGTTAGTGTGTGTGGGGATGGGTTTGTGTGTGTGGACGGGGTTTACTGTGTGGGTGTTAGTGTGTGTGTTGGGAGTTAGTGTGTGGGGGCAGTGTGTGTGTGTGTGTTGGGCGGGTTACTGCGTGTGCGTGAGGATGGTTAGTGTTTGGGATGTGTTAGTGTGTGTGGTTAGTGTATGTGTTCGGGGGTTAGTGTGTGTGGAGGGGTGTTAGTGTGTACGGGGGTGTTAATGTGAGTGTGTGTGCGGGGGTTAGAAACTGTGTGTGGGATGGGATAGTCTGTGTGTGTACGGCGGGTTCAGTGTGCATGTGTGGGGTGGGTTAGTGCGCGTGTGGTGGGGTTCGTGCATGTGTGGGGGGTTTAGTGTGAGTTGGGGGTCTTAGTGTGTGCGGGGGGGGGGGTTACTGTGTGCGATGGGGGTGGGGTTAGTGTTAGTGGGAGGTTAGAGTTTGCGTGTGTGGGCGCGTTATGTTTGTGCGGAGAGAGGGTTAATGCCAGTGTTTAGGGTGAAGTTAGTGTGTGGTGTTTTAGTGTATGTGAGTGAATACATGTATGTATTTTGGGCTTTATGTGTGCGTGGGTGGGGCCAGGCTGTTTGTGTGGGGGTTAGTTTGTGTGTGAGGGTGGTGTTAGTGTGTGGGGGAGGTTAGTGTGTGCGGGGTGTTGGTGGACTGGGGGAAATGTGTGTGTCGGGGGCCGTTGCGTGTGTGGGGCTGGTTCGTGTCCGTGTGGGGGGTTAGTGTGTGCGTGGTTAGTGTGTGTGGGGGGGTACGTTTAGTGTGTGTGGGGTTTAGTGTTTGTCTGTGTGGGTGGATTAGTGCGTGTGTGTGTGTGGGGGGGGGGGTTAATGTGAATGCGGGGTGAGGGATTTAGTGTGAGTGGGGGAAATGTGTGTGTGTGTCGGGGGGGGGGGTTACGTGTGTGCGGGTGGTTAGTGTGTGGGGGATAGTGTGTGTGGGGGTTTAGTCTGTTTTTTGGGGTTGCGTTTAGTGTGTGTGTGGTGGTTAGTGTGTGTGTGTGGACAGGGTTAGTGTGTGCAGGGGTAGTGTGTGTGGGGTTTAGTGTGTGGGTGGGTTTTAGTGTGTGTGGGGGGGTTAGTTTCCGTGTGGGGTGTTACCGAATGTGTGGCCGGGTTAGTGTGTGGGGGGTCTGATTAATATGTGTGGGGGTGTTCGTGTGCGTGGGATGGGTTAGTGTGTGTGTATGAGGGGTGTTTCTGTGTGGTGGTGTTACTGTGTGTGTGGGGAGGGTGTTAGTGTGTGTGTGTGGGGTTAGTGTCTTTTGGGAGCTTATTGTTTGTGTGGGGCAAGTGTGTGTGCAGGGTGGTTAGTGTGGATGGGGCGGTGTATTCGTGTGTGTGGGGGAAGTTAGTATGTGTGGAGGATTTATTGTGTGTAGTGTGGTGTTAGTGGGTGTGTGTGGAGGGGGGATTAATGTGTGTATGGAGGGGAGATAAATGTATGTGTGGGGGTTAGTGTGTGTTTGGGGGGTTAATGTGTATGTGGTGTGTTGGGTTAGTGTTTGTGTGGGAGGAGATGGTGTGTGTGGGGAGTTTACTGTTTTGGGGGAATAGTTTGTGTGTGAGGATGGTTAGTGTGTGTGAGAAGGTAGTGTGTGTGGGGAGGGGAGAGTTCGTGTGTGTGGGGGTGTTAGTGTGTGAGTGGGGGAGGGTTAGTACGTGTCGGGGTTAGCGTGTGTAGAGGGGAGTGGGGAGTGTGTGGAGTGGGGTTAGTGTGTGTGAGAGGTCTGTGTGTGTATGTGGAGGTGGTTGGTGCCTGTGGTGGGGGGGGGGGTGGGAGGGATTCCGTTATCTGGTCTGGGAGCTCATCCGGGGAATGTGTGACCTGCATCAGAAGATTGGGTTCTATCTAAACATCCTGACCTCGAGGTTTGCTCGTCTCACACGCCAGGGTTTTAACTGGTATGTCTGTTGGGTAGATGCCGGAGTAATAGGTCGAATGGTGAAAACATTGTGGGAGAACGAGGGAATAGGGCCAGTACGGCTCTGAGGAAGAGCACACAGGTAGATGTTGCTGAAATCAGCGGGTCTGGTGAATATGTTTTAATGCAAGAAGTATAATTAATACTTGAAACTATGATGTTGTTGCCATGACAGAAATCTGGTTGGGAGAAGGATAGGATTGGCAACTAAACATTCCAGGATTTAGATGTTTCTGGTGGGATAGAGGGGGATGTAAAAGGTTTGGCGGAGTTGCGCGACTGGTTAGGGGGAATATCACAGCTGTACTACGGGAGGACACCACAGAGGGCAGCGAGGCTATATCGGTAGAGCTCAGGAATATGAAGGGTGCAGTCACAATGTTGGGGGTTTACTACAGTCCTCCCAACTGCCAGCGGGAGATAGAGGAGCAGATAGGTAGACAGATTTTGGAAACTAGTAAAAGCAACAGGGTTGTTGTTATGGGAGACTTCAACTTCTCCAATATTGACTAAGGGCCAGTGGCTTGGATGGGGCAGAGCTTGTAAGGAGCATCCAGGAGGGTTTCTTAATACAACATGTAGATAGTCCGACTAGAGAAAGGCCTTTACTGGACATGGTATTGGTGAATGAGCCCGGCCAGGTGGTAGAATTTCAGTAGGGGAGCATTTCGGAAACAGTGACCACAATTCAGTAAGTTTTATAGTGCTCGTGGACAAGGATAAGAATGGTCGTAGGGTAAATGTGCTAATTTGGGAGAAGGCTAATTATTACAATATTAGGCGGGAACTGAAGAACCTAGATTGGGGGCGGATGTTTGAGGTAAATCAACCTCTGACATGTGGGAGGCTTTCAAATGTCAGTTGAAAGGAATTCAGGACAGGCATCTTCCTGTGTGGAAGAAGGATAAATGCGACACATTTCGGCAACCTTGGATAACGAGAAATATTGTTGGCCTCGTCAAAGGAAAAAAGAGGCATTTGTCAGTGCTTGAACGATGGGACCAGACGACGCCTCTGTGGAATATATGGAAAGTAGGAAGGAACTTAAGCAAGGCGTCAGGAGGGCTCAAATGAGGCCACTAAAAGTCATTGGCAAATAGGGTTAAGGAAAATCCGAAGGCATTTCACACGTACATAAAAAGCAAGAGGGTAGCCAGGGAAAGGGTTTGCCCACTGAAGGATAGGCAAGCGGATCTACGTGTCGATCCAGAGGAAATGGGTGAGGTACTGAATGATTACTTTGCATGAGTATTCACCAAAGAGAATGAATTGGTGGATGTTGAGACTGGAGAGGGGTGTGTAGATAGCCTGGGTCACATTGAGATCCAGATGGACGGGTGTTGGGCGTCTTGAGATATATTAAATTACAGAAGTCCCCAGGGCATCTACCCCAGAATACTGAAGGAGGCGAGAAAGGAAATTGCTGAGGACTTGACAGAAATCTTTGGATTCTCACTGTCTTCACGTGATGTCCCGGAGGACTGGAGAATAGCCATTGTTGTTCCATTGTTTAAGAAGGGTAGCAAGCATAATCCAGGGAACTACAGACCTGTGAGCCTTACGTCAGTGGTCTGGAATTTACTGGAGAGAATTCTTCGAGTCAGGATCTGCTCCCATTTGGAAGCAAATGGAAGTATTAGAGAGGCAGCACGGTTTTTTGAAGGGGTCGTCTATCACTAACTTGATATAGTTTTCCGAAGAGGTCACAAATATGATTGATGCAGGTAGGGCAGTGGATGGTGTCTATATAGAATTCAGTAAGGCCTTTGACAAGGTCCCTCATGGCAGAGTGGTACACAAGGTGAGGCCACACGGGATCAGGGGTGAGCTGGCAAGATGGATACAGAACGGATGCGTCATAGAAAGCAGAGAGTAGAAATTGAAGGGTGCTTTTCTGATTGGAGGGCTGTGGCTAGTGGTGTTCGCAGGGATAAGTGCTGGGATCTTTGCTGTTCGTAGTACATATAAATTATTTGGAGGAATATGTAACCGGTATGATTAGTAAGTTTGAAGACGACACAAAGGTTGTTGGAATTGCGATAGCGATGAGGACTGTCAGAGGATACAGCAGGATTTAGATCGTTCGGAGACCTGGGCAGAGAGATGGCCGATCGAGTTTAATCCGGACAAATGTGAGGTAATGCATTTTGGAAGGTCTAATGCAGGTAGGCAATATACAGTGAATGGCAAAGCCCTCGAAATTATTGACAGTCAGAGAGATCTAGGTATAAAGGTCCACTGGTCACTGAAAGGGGAAACACAGGTGGAGAAGGTAGTCAAGAAGGCATACGGCATGCTTTCCATCATTTGCCGGGACATTGAGTATAAGAATTGGCAATTCATGTTGCAGCTGTACAGAACCTTAGTTCGGCCACACTTGGAGTGGAGTGTTCAATTCTAGTCCCCACACTACCAGAAGTATGTGCAGGCTTTAGAGAGTGTGCAGAAGAGATTTATCAGGATGTTGCTTGGTATGGAGTGCATTAGCTATGAGGCACGGTTGAATAATCTAGGTTTGTTCTCACTGGAACGACGGAGGTTGAGGGGTGACCTGATTGCGGTCTAGAAATTTATGAGAGGCATAGACATGGTGGATAGTCAGAAGCTTTTTGCCAGGGTATTGGGTCAATTACTAGGGGGCAGAGGTTAAGGTGCGGTGGGCAGGTTTGAGAGGAGATGTACGAGGGAAGTGTTTTATACAGTGGGTAGTGGGTGCCTGGAACTCGCTGTCGGAGGAGGTGGTGGAAGCAGGGACGAGAGTGACATATTAGGGGCGTATTGACAAATACATGAATCGGATTGGAATAGAAGATATGGACCCATGAAGTGTAGAAGATTTTATTTTGGACGGTCAGCATGGTCGGCACAGACTTGGAGGGCCGTAGGGCCTCTTCCTGTGCTGTACTTTTCTTTGTTCTCTGTTCTTTGTTATTTGGTACATGCAGAGAGAATGATCCCCATCATGGGTGAATCCAGAAAAGGAGCCATAGTTTCAGAATGTACAATTTAAAATGGGTATTAGGAACAACATCTTCTCTCGGTCAAAGTTCGGTTTTTGACTTCTCTTTCCAGTGAACATTGGAGGCCTGTTCATTGAATATATTCAGGACTGAGTTAGTCAGATTTTACATCGATAGGGAGTCAAGATCAATGGGTGCAACACGCCTGAAATGGATATGGGGCACACAGTCTGAGCGGGAATGGGACAACTCATCGCCGCCGACTCATCGCCGCCGACTCATCGCCAGCCCAACTCATCGCCAGCCCAACTCATCGCCAGCCCAATAAAAACAGTACAGTCAACAGACTTCTTAACAGCGCTCTGGAGTGAATGGAATCTATTTAAACCAACAGACTTCTTAACAGCGCTCTGGAGTGAATGGAATCTATTTAAACCAACAGACTTCTTAACAGCGCGCTGGAGTGAATGGAATCTATTTAAACAATTTAAACCTATAGAAAGCAAAGGCCATTTTAACATATTTTTCAGTAAATTGACTCTATTTAAAAAGTGCCCAATTTAAAAACGATTGTATTTAACCAGAGACGGACGGAAAACACAATACAAAAAACAATAGCTTACAAATTACAGCGTCTATTTCAATAGAGCCCTACAGTAAACAGTCAACTGACCAAATCTGAACCTAATCAATTTCACATTTGTCGCTCGCATGTTCCGTAACCCTGGTGTTTGTCAATTTCAGCAATTCAGACGTATGAATCCAGGATTATTCTGAACCACATGTGGGAATTTTAATCAGCATTTAAATTCACGCATGTGAGAATGAGGCTATTTTAATTCAATAGGATACATTGGAGTTTGAGATATCTAAATTGACTATGGCTGATCCTGTAATGGATTGATTTTGTTTTAAACTTTGGGTCACATTAAAAAATAATTATTCCTGACACAATTGATATCGGTCGGAAGAAAGGAACCAAAGTTTGAGAACATAGAACAATACAGCAGAGAACAGGTTCTTCGGCCCTCGATGTTATGCCGAGCATTGCCCGAAACCAAGATCAAGCAATCCCACTCCCTGTCATTCTGGCCTGCTCCATGTGCCAATCCAATAACAGCTTGAAAGTTCCGAAAGTGTCCGACTCCCCTATCACATCAGACAGTCCATTCCAGACTCGAACCACTCTCTGAGTAAAGAACCTACATTGGACATCACTCCTATATCTTCCACCCTGAACCTTACAATCGTGCCCCATTGTAATAGCTACATTCACACAAGGAAATAGTCTCTCAACGTCCACTCCATCCATAAACCTCTATAATCATCTTATAAACCTTTATTAAGTCGCCTCTCATCCTCCTCCCCTCCAAAGAGAAACGCCTAGCTCCCTCACCCTTTCCTCATAAGGCCTATCCTGCAAACCAGGCAACATCCTGGTTAATCTCCTTTGCACCCTTACCAATGCTTCCACATCCTTCCTATAGTGAGGTGACCAGAACTGCACACAATACTCCAAATGTGGTCTCGCCAGGATCATGTACAGGTGCAGCATAACCCCGCGGCTCTTAAACTCAAGCCCCCTGTTAATAAACGGTAAAACACTTTCGGACTTCTTCACGGCTCTATCCACTTCAGTGACAACTTTCAGAGGTCTGTGGAAATGAACCCCAAGATCTCTCTGTTCCGCCATATTCCTCAGCCTGCCGTTGACCCTGTAATCCGCATTCAATTTTTCTCTTCCAAAATGAATCACCTCGCACTTATCAGAGTTAAACTCCACCTGCCATTTTTCGGCCCCGCTCTTCATCCTATCAATTTCGCTTTGCAGCCTACAAACCCCTCCACCTCATCCACAACACCACCAATGGTGTCATCAGCAAATTTACTGACTCATCCTTCAGCCCCCTCTTCCAAGTCATTGATAAAAATCACAAATATCAGAGGACCCAGCACTGATCCCTGTGGTACACCGCTGGTAACCGGTCTCCAGTCTGAAATTTTTCCATCCACAACCACCTTCTGTCTTCTATGCCAGTTACTTATCCAATTGTCCAAATTTCCATCTAACCCACATGCGGAGGTTGGGGTGCCACTTCACCTGGATTCTGACCAAGGGGTACATTTCACGGCAAAGTAATGAAGGGGGTTTGCAATATTTTTGGAATTCAGCAAACATTTCACATCCACCATTCTCAAAGCTCGGGAATGTTAGAGCGGATAAATCGGACCATAAAAAATTGCCAAGCCGAATATATATTGCAGGAAGTGAATGTAGGGTATATCGCAGGGTAATGGTCCTGCCTACAGTATTGCTGCGACAAAGAGCCACGCTGCCCGGCGAACGGGTCTAGCCCCTTTCGAGTTAAAGACGGGAAGAGCAGCGCCTCCCGGAGGAGGGGATAGCTGGTGGGTTGGAACTTGAGATATGCAGAGGAACTGTACTTGAATGTATGAAAGATCTGGAGAAACCCCTGCATGTCGTGAAGGGTCAGGTAATTGCACAGCAACAGCATAAAAATTGGACCAAACTGACTGGAAACGATACCCCAAAACTCCGACAGCAGGGGATAGGGTCATGGTCAAACTCATGACAGATAAAACGGCACCAGGGGTTTGATGGGAGAGACCCTCTGCAGTAATCATTGCTGGACAAACATTTGCCTTAATCGACGAGAAATCTAGTCCGCGGTGGCAGCATTGGATACAGTTGAAACCGTACCCTCATAAGTAGTGCCACAGTCACAAGATTGAGAGATCCCTCCAGTGTGTCAGCGAACCCAAGGAGCAGGGGGTAGTCACGGCATTGGCAACTGCTACACTTGTAATAGGAATTATCTGCATTTGTCATGGGCCACCAGAGTGACACAGGATATGGTACGAAGTCACGGAGATGATATTCGAGGAAGGATTGGAGATGATGCAAATGATATAATACTAATTTAGTGCCGGAATATATATATATACCCACAGCATTCTATTGCTCGCGCACTTTAGGGCCCCATTTCATCTCTGGCTGCAGCCATCAACATCGACCTCATCGCCATTGACATGAAAGGAGCCGGGCATTGCTGAAAGAAAAAACGATGATCGCATGTATATTAATGTCATGCGGGAGCGGAGGGTTGTTGTAAATGCTATGAGAAATTCAAATGGGAGGATTTGTATAGGTTTTTATTATGTTGGGACTCGGGATGTCTGCACAAACGGGACTTGATACGTCCCTCGGGGCATCTTATACGAATTACTTGCACTTGCTAAGTATCCAGGCCCTATATCATTGGGAACCAAGGATCAAGGGATTACAGCTGATACGGAAAGCTGGAACGCAGCAAACTTTTCCCCAGGCAAAATGACATTGTTTTTAAAAATGGCCGATCAGGTAACGTTAATTGCCTTCGATTGACCAAATCCCCCGATTGTGAAATGTAAAGCTTCTTGAAATTCTGTACATAGATCCCTAACCAGGCACCAAACCGTACTGAAAATCATGAGTGATATGTGATAGATTGACAATTTCGTTTCGGAGAAGTGAGATCGGCAACCAGTCAGCTCTGGAGCCCGAGAATCGGGTGGGATATTGTAGGAAGCAAGAACCCCACGGGATAACTGTGGGGAGATTGGTAGAAGCCACCACTGTGGCACCGGCGAGCTCCGGATCGGTTCCAACCACAAGTCCAAGGCCAACCCCCAAGCCCGAATGTGATTAACATATCGCTCGCCACACTGTGGGAAACGGCTTAGTTCTGACCTTCATTGATGAATCAGTGACGACAGTACCAGGGCAGCACGGTAGCATTGTGGATAGCACAATCGCTTCACAGCTCCAGGGTCCCAGGTTCGATTCCGGCTTGGGTCACTGTTTGTGCGGAGTCTGCACATCCTCCCCGTGTGTGTGTGGGTTTCCTCCGGGTGCTCCGGTTTCCTCCCACAGTCCAAAGATGTGCAGGTTGGGTGGATAGGCCAATGAAAAATTGCCCTTAGTGTCCAAAATTGCCCTTAGTGTTGGGTGGGGTTACTGAGTTATGGGGATTGGGTGGATTTGTTGACCTTGGGTAGGGTGCTCTTTCCAAGAGCCGGTGCAGACTCCATGTGCAAATTATGATTAATCTCGCCAGCCTACACGTATCAGCCTATTTGTATGGACAAGGGTTTTTGTCGCCTTAAAGAGGGATATTGTGGACGGGAGTGAATTGACAACACATAAGAGACAACAGAGAGACATAGTGGAACTGGAGGCTGGAGGATATGAGTTTCGACTGTCAATGTTCTTGACAGAGCAGAGATACGTGAATAGATTGAGGTTATGAAAGGGCAAATTAGAGCTGCAGTTAGGGACATATACCAAAATGCCTAAATGCCTACACATCTTAGCCAACAAGTGTGTGGAACCTTGTGTGGAAAGAACACAAACAGTTGCAACCATATCAGACCACAATGAATTAATTATTTGAGAGACAGAGTGCTATCCCGAAGGAAGCGTGCCCCGTGAAGACATGTAATATATGTGCAACACGCTTATCACAAAGCCTCCAGGCCAACCTACTCCACCTGGATGCATACCGAATACCTAATTGGGTGAGCAATGATTAATTGAAGACTCGGGTAAATATGGCCCACCAGGCTGCTAAACACCTCCTTAGCCAGTTAATGATATCCATACCTTTCTAGTGGGAATGATGCTGCATCTTCCAAGGGCAGGGGAGAACAAGACTCATGAAATTTTTCAGGTGAACAACTTGGGACACTATGGGAATAGTGTGTTAGTTAAACTGAAGGATGCCCCTGAACATGCATTCCCAAGGGCTGATAGGTGGGCAGTACAGTGGTAGCACAGTTGCGTCACAGCTCCAGGATCTCAGCTTTGTTTCCCGGCTTTGGTCACTGTCTGTCCGGAATCTTTACGTTCTCCTTGTATCTGCGTGGGTTGCCTCCGGGTGCTCCGGTTTCCTCCCACGGTCCAAAGATGTGCAGGTTAGGTGGATTGGTGATGACACATTATCCTTAGTGTCCAAAAAGGTTAGATGGGGTTACTGGGTTACGGGGATAGGTTGAACGTGTGGGCATCAATGGGATGCCCTTTCCAAGGATCGGTGCAGAGACGATCGGCCGACTTGACTCCTTCTTCACTGTAAATGTTATGATTCTATGATTCTTGGATATACTTTGTCGCCTCCCCCTCAATCCACTGCTGACTCTGCCCGTACCCCCTCAATTCCCTGCTGAAAATGCACTGCCCCTCAATCTCCTGCTCACTGACCCCTTCCATCTCAATCCCCTGATGATTCTGCTTCTTCCCCCATCCCCTGCTGACTCTTACACATCCCACCCAATCCCCTGCTGACTCTGCCTCCTCCCCGCAATCCTCTACTGACTCTGACCCATCAATCCTCTGCTCAGTCTCTGCCCCTCCCCTCAAATCCCTGCTGACTCGGAACCCGCACGCTCATTCTCCTCCTCGCTCTGCCCCCTCCCCTTCAATCCCCTGCTGACACTGACCAATCCCTTCAATACCCTGCTGTCTCTGCACCCCCCTCAATCCCCTGCTGACTCTGACCCTACCGCTCAATCTCCTGCTGACTCCGTAATTTCCCCCTCAATACACTGCTGACTCTGTACCCTCTCTTCATTCCCCTACAGACTCCGCCCCCTCTCCCTCAAGCTCCTGCTGTCTCCACCCCCACCCCCTCAATGCTCTTCTGACAGCCACTTCCGCCTCAATCCCCACCTGAGCCTGCCCTCTCCTCACAATACCCTGTTGTCTCTGCTCGCTCCCCTTCAATACCCTTCTGAATTTGACACATCCCTTCAAACCCCTGCAGACTGACCCTTCACCCTTAATCGCCTGCTGTGTCTGCCCACTCGCCCTCAATCCCCTGCTGACTCTTCCCTCCCCAATGCTCTACTGACACTGCCAATCCCCTCAATCCCCTGTTGACAACCCCTTCCCCCTCAATCCCCGACTGGATCTGCCAATTCACAATCCTATGCTGACTCTGCCCTCTCCCCCTCAATCCACTGCTGACTCTGCCTTCTCCCGCTCAATCCCCTACTGACTTCCCCATCAATACCCTGATCAGTGTGCCCCATCCCCCTCAACCCCCTGCTGGGCCCACTGCCCTCAATTCACTGCTGACTCTGCTTCCTCCACTTCAATTCCCTGCTATCTCCGCTCCCTCCCACTCAATCCCCTGCTGACACTACCCCCTCAATCCCCGGCTGACAGCCCCCTCAGCATCAATGCCCTGCTAACTCTGTCCCTCCCGATCAATCCCCCGGTGACTGCCTTCTCCCCTTCAATGCCCTGCTGACTCTGCACCGTCCCTGCTGGCTCTGGACCCGCTCGCGCATTCTCCTCCTCGCTCTAACCCCCTCCCCTTCAATCCCCTGATGTCACCCATCCCCCTCAATTCCCGTTGACTGTGCACCCTCCTGCTCAATCCCCTACTGACTCAGCCCCCTCCCCTCACTCCCATGCTGTCTCCGCCCCTCCCTCTCAATTTCTTGCTGTCTCCGCCCCCACTCCGCCTCATTCCCCTCCTGAGTCTGCACTCTCCCCTCAATCCCCTTCTGTCTCTGCTCGCTCCCCCTCGATACCCTTCTGAATCTGACACGTCCCCCTCAAAATTCTGCGGAGTCTGGCATCTCACACTCAATCACCTGCTGTATTTGTCCCCTCGCCCACAATGCCCTGCTGTCTCTGCCCCTCGCCTGAAATCCCTGCTAACTGAACGCGCACGCTCATTCTCCTCCTCGCTCTGCCCCCTCCCCTTCAATCCCCTGCTGACACTTACCCATCTCCCTCAATTCCCTGCCGAGTCTGCACCCTCCCCGTCTATCCACAGCTGACTCTGCCCCCTCCACTCACTCCCATGCTGACCCCGCCCGCCCCCTGAATACCTTTGTTGCCTCCGTCCACACCACTTCAATACAATTTTTAAAATTAAATTTAGAGTACCCAATTATTTTTTCCAATTAAGGGGCAATTTAGCGAGGCCAATCCGCCTATCCTGTACATATTTTGGGTTGTGGGGGTGAAACCCACGCAGACACGGGGAGAATGTGCAAACTCCACACGGACTGTGTCCCAGGGCCGGGATTCAAACCCAGGTCTTCAGCGCCGTACGTGGCAATGCTAACCACTGTACCACCGTGCTGCCGTACGACTTCAATACTCTGCCTAATGCTGCATCTGCCTCATTCCCCTCCTGAGTCTGCCCTCGCCCCTCAATCCCCTGCTATCTCTGCTCGCTCCCACTCAATACCCTTCTGACTCTGACTCGTCCCCCTCAAACCCCTGCCGAATCTGACCCCTCACCCTCAATCCCCTGCTGTATCTGACCCCCTCGCCCACAATCTCCTGCTGACTCTGCCCCTCCCCTTCCATTCCTGCTCACTCGGAACCCGCACGCTGATTCTCCTCCTCGCTGTGTCCCCCTCCACTTCATTCCCCTGCTGACACTGGCACGTCCCTCTCAAATCTCTTCCTACTCTGACCCCTCACACTCAATCCCCTGCTGTATCTGTCACATCGCCCACAGTCCCCTGCTGACTCTGCCCCTCGCCTGATTTCCCTTCTGACTCTGAACCCGCACGCTCATTCTCCTCCTCGCTCTGCCCCCTCCCCTACAATCTGCTGCTGACACACCCAACCCCCTCAATTCCCTTCCAACTCTGCCCCCTCCCCTCACTCCCATGCTGAATCCGCCCTACCCCAATTAATCCTTTGCTGTCCCCGCCCCCACCACTTCAATACTCTGCTGACTGCCGCCTCCGCCTCATTCCCCTCCTGAGTCTTCCCTCTCCCCTCAATCCCTTGCTCTCTCTCCTCGCTCCCCCTCAATACCCTTCAGACTCTGACACATCCCCCAAAACCCCTGCCGACGCTGACCCTCACCCTCAATCCCTTGCTGTATCTGTCCCCTCGCCCACAATCCCCTGCTGATTCTGCCCCTCCCCTGAAATCCCTGCTGACTCGGTACACGCACGCTGATTCTCCTCTTCGCTCTTCCCCTCCCATTCAATTCCCTGATGACACTGACACATATACTCAATCCCCTACTGACTCAGCCCCCTCACCCTCAATCCCTGCTCATTCTGACACCTCCGCCGCTGTCTCTGCCTCTTCCCTGTAACCCCTGCTAAATCTGAACCCGCACGCTCATTCTCCTCCTCGCTCTGTCTCCTCCCCTTCTATCCCCTGCTGACACTAACCCAGCCCCCTCAATTCCCTACTGACTGCACATTCCCCCTCAATCCACTGCTGACTTCCCCCGCCCCTCAGTCCCATGCTGAACCAGCCCACTTCCCATCAATCCCCTGCTGTCTCTGCCCCGCCCAATCAATGCTCTGCTGACTGCCCCCACCGCCTCATTCCCCTCCTGAGTCTGCCCTCTCCCCTCAATCCCCTGCTGCCTCCGCTCGCTCCCCCTCTATGCCCTTCTGACTCTGACACATCCCCGTCAAACCCCTTCTGACTCTGACCCCTCACCCTTATTCCCCTGCTGTCTCTGTTCCACGCCCACAATACACTGCTGACTCTGCCTTCCCCCTCAATCGCCTCCTGATACTGCCAATCCCCTCAATAGCCTGCTGACAGCCCCCTCCCCCTGAAAACCCTCCTTACTCTGACAATCCCCTCAATTCCCTGCTGACTCGGCCTCCTAACCCTCAATCCCTTGCTTACTGTGACTGCTCCTCCGCAATACCCGACTGAGTCTGC
This sequence comes from Scyliorhinus canicula, assembly GCF_902713615.1. NCBI lineage: Eukaryota > Metazoa > Chordata > Chondrichthyes > Carcharhiniformes > Scyliorhinidae > Scyliorhinus > Scyliorhinus canicula. The sequence goes on along the minus strand of NC_052175.1, from coordinate 10,275,657 downwards.
CCCAACAATCCCTTGCCCAGACTGCCCCATCCCTCTCAGTCCCCTGCTAACTGCCCAACACTCTCAATCCATTGCTGACTCTGCATCGTGTACTTTAATCCCCTGCTAAATGCCCCCTCACCCTCAATCCCCTGCTGACCCTGCCCCCTCACCCTCAATCCCCTGTTGACTCTGCCCCCTCAATCCCCTGCTCACTGGCCATTCCCCTCAAACCCCTGCTGACTCTGCCCCATCACCCACAATCCCCCGCTGACTATCCTTGCCCCCTCAATGCCCTGCTGACTCTGCCCCTCCCCTAAAAACCCTACTGACTCTGACAATCCCCACAGTCCCCTGCTGACTCTGCCCCTCGCCTGATTTCCCTTCTGACTCTGAACCCGCACGCTCATTCTCCTCCTCGCTCTGCCCCCTCCCCTACAATCTGCTGCTGACACACCCAACCCCCTCAATTCCCTTCCAACTCTGCCCCCTCCCCTCACTCCCATGCTGAATCCGCCCTACCCCAATTAATCCTTTGCTGTCCCCGCCCCCACCACTTCAATACTCTGCTGACTGCCGCCTCCGCCTCATTCCCCTCCTGAGTCTTCCCTCTCCCCTCAATCCCTTGCTCTCTCTCCTCGCTCCCCCTCAATACCCTTCAGACTCTGACACATCCCCCAAAACCCCTGCCGACGCTGACCCTCACCCTCAATCCCTTGCTGTATCTGTCCCCTCGCCCACAATCCCCTGCTGATTCTGCCCCTCCCCTGAAATCCCTGCTGACTCGGTACACGCACGCTGATTCTCCTCTTCGCTCTTCCCCTCCCATTCAATTCCCTGATGACACTGACACATATACTCAATCCCCTACTGACTCAGCCCCCTCACCCTCAATCCCTGCTCATTCTGACACCTCCGCCGCTGTCTCTGCCTCTTCCCTGTAACCCCTGCTAAATCTGAACCCGCACGCTCATTCTCCTCCTCGCTCTGTCTCCTCCCCTTCTATCCCCTGCTGACACTAACCCAGCCCCCTCAATTCCCTACTGACTGCACATTCCCCCTCAATCCACTGCTGACTTCCCCCGCCCCTCAGTCCCATGCTGAACCAGCCCACTTCCCATCAATCCCCTGCTGTCTCTGCCCCGCCCAATCAATGCTCTGCTGACTGCCCCCACCGCCTCATTCCCCTCCTGAGTCTGCCCTCTCCCCTCAATCCCCTGCTGCCTCCGCTCGCTCCCCCTCTATGCCCTTCTGACTCTGACACATCCCCGTCAAACCCCTTCTGACTCTGACCCCTGACCCTTATTCCCCTGCTGTCTCTGTTCCACGCCCACAATACACTGCTGACTCTGCCTTCCCCCTCAATCGCCTCCTGACACTGCCAATCCCCTCAATAGCCTGCTGACAGCCCCCTCCCCCTGAAAACCCTCCTTACTCTGACAATCCCCTCAATTCCCTGCTGACTCGGCCTCCTAACCCTCAATCCCTTGCTTACTGTGACTGCTCCTCCGCAATACCCGACTGAGTCTGCCCCAACAATCCCTTGCCCAGACTGCCCCATCCCTCTCAGTCCCCTGCTAACTGCCCAACACTCTCAATCCATTGCTGACTCTGCATCGTGTACTTTAATCCCCTGCTAAATGCCCCCTCACCCTCAATCCCCTGCTGACCCTGCCCCCTCACCCTCAATCCCCTGTTGACTCTGCCCCCTCAATCCCCTGCTCACTGGCCATTCCCCTCAAACCCCTGCTGACTCTGCCCCATCACCCACAATCCCCCGCTGACTATCCTTGCCCCCTCAATGCCCTGCTGACTCTGCCCCTCCCCTAAAAACCCTACTGACTCTGACAATCCCCTCAATCCCCTGCAGACTCTGCCCCCTCCCCCTCAATCCACAGCTGACTCTGCCAATCCCCTCAATCTCACGCTGACTGCCGCTCCCCCTCAATGGCCTGCTGACTATGTCCCCTCCCCCACAATTCCCCGGTGACTGCCCTCTCCCTCCCAATGTCCTGCTGACTCTGCCCCCTCGCCCTCAAACACCTGCTCGTTCTGACCCCTCACCCTCAATCCCATGCTGACCGCCCCTCCCCGCAAATTCCTGCTGACTCTGAACCCGCACGCTGATTCTCCTCCTCACTCTGCCCCTCCCCTTCAATCCCCTGCTGACACTGACCCATCTCCCTCAATTCTCTGCTGACTCTGCCCCCTCCCTCTCAATCCCTTGCTGACTCTGACCCTTCCCCTCAATTCCCTGCTGACTGCCTCCTCCCCCTCACTCCACTGCTGAATCTGCCTCCTCCTCCTCAATCCCCTGCTGCCTCTGTCCCCACACCCTCATTTCCCATCTGAACCAGCCTATTGCCCCTCAATCCCCTGCTGACTGCCCCCAACGCCTCAATCCCCTGCTGCCTGTCCCCTCCCTCAATGCGCAGCTAATTCTGCCTCCTCCTCCCTCTATGCCCTACTGACTCTGTCCTTCTCCCACTCAATGCCTAGCTGACTTTACCCATTCCACCTCAACCTCCTGCTGACTGCCCCTTCCCCCTTAATCTCTTCTCATCTGCCCTGGCACCGTCAATCACCTGTTGACTCATTCCCACTCTCTCCCTAAATTTCCATTTCTGGAGAGACTGAGAACTCATTCAGACCCATAAACAGACCAAAATACTTTGTGTTGAAACACCACAAATCTATTTTGTGTGTGAGATGATGAATAAAAATGTCTCGGAGACATTTATGACACCATTTCGCTCCGGTGATTGTTCTTTGCTGAGGTTTCCTCGCTGCGAAAGAAATCTCTTTGCATCTTCCAATCTTCAAAACAGAGACAGATGGAAATATATTACAACAAATCAAAATATTATGGAACTAGAATCACAGCAAGATCCTAATACTTCTCTCTCCTCTTATTCGTAGAACGCATGTTATAAATACGGCCCTACAATGGGAACATATTTCAAGCAAGACTTTTATTTTAAATTAGAATGTAAATCGACAGACTGAGATGTCCCCAAAGGGTGGCCAGCGACGGAATCCTGGAGAACCATTCCCAGAGCTTGTGTCTCTCCGTCTTGTGTTCAATCCGCTATCGCCGTCTGTTTTACTGCCACACTGGAAATAAAGGAAGAAGACAATAAAGAACCTCTGCCCACTCTCCTGCTCATTCCAGGAATGGTTCTGTTTATACTTCAATATTCACAATCAAGCAGCACTCTTTTGTTCTTTCCCCCTTTCTTTTCTTCTTACAATATCCCATCTCTGACTTCTCTCTCTTGCTCTTCACCCCATCGATCACAACTCTCTCTCTCTCTCTATCTCTCTCTCTCTCACTCGCTCTCCCTCCCTATTCTCTCGACTTTTATTGTTTCATTTTCAAATACCACAGCCCTCTCTCCTGCCCTCCATTAATTTCTGCTCCTTCTTCCCTCTATTTCAGGACTAAATCTCAATTGAAACGTTCTTTGAAATGTTCCTGTCTGACTGGTATAAACATGTCTCATATTTAATGGATGGTTTACATCGATAAATTTGGGGGAGGGGCCGGTGACAGGGTGGAGATGGTTGCGATTTACAATCTGCTTCTCACTGAGCTGAAGCTGTGCAGCACACCCACCACATCGGCGCCCTTCACCTCCAGCAACTTCGGCACCTCACGGCACCACAATGATGGCCACCATAGGATGCAGCTTCACGCCAAACCCTTAAATCCTCAACAGTGTCCCTCACTCAGCCTCCGAAAAGTTCACAAACTTTCATCGAACATCTCTTCTAAACCACCCCCCCCCCTCAGAATATATGACGATGATTCGCCAGGACTGTCTCCCCCAATTTCTATTGCCCAGCAATCGCGCCCTCCACAACATCCTCAGTAACGCTCCACCCCGCAATCCGCCCCCGCGCAAACAGATGATTCACAGTGGAGTCATGACTAATGTGCCCCAGGTAAAAGTGCCTCTTCAGCTGGTTCCATTTTCTGATGCACGGCTCCAGCACAGGGTCACGCGTGGATTTCGTCGGAGTGAACGACATCAGACCCGTCCTGGAAGAGATTCACGAGGTTAATCCCAGAGTTGATGGTTGGATTACGAGGAGAGTTTGAGTAGACTGGGACTGTACTCGTTGGAAGTTATAAGGGTGCGGGGAGATCGTCTCGAAACATATAAAACAATGAATTGAACAGACAGGAGAGATGCTGGCAGGTTCAATTGGGGAGCATTTCGGCAACGGTGACGACAATTCAGTCAGTTTTAAAGTGCTGGTGGACAAGGATAAGAGTGGTCCTCGGGTGAATGTGCTAAATTGGGGGAAGGCTAATTATAACCGAATTATAGTCCGTAAAGGCCCCCAATTTCTCCAGATATCCCAGTATTCCCGCCATGCTTTCTAAGGGGGCTGTCACGAACAGTAACAGGTATCAATAGGCAGTGACTCCCGGTGTTCCCAGAATCCCACCCCTCATATTCTCCTTCCACTCAGCCGAGGCCCAAAGTGCCATCGCCAAGAGCTCAATCGTCAGCACGAACAACAGCGTGTACAGCGGACACCCCTGCTTTGTTCCCCTGTGCTAGAATCCCACGATGTTGTCTTATTCATCCGCATAAGGGCCGTATGTAACCGTCAACCCCACAACACAAACCTCATCCCAAACCAAACCTCCCCAGGGCTTCGAACAAAAATCTCCGCTCTATCAAGCCAATGGAGACGTATTCTTCCAGTCCATTGACTCAATCACCTCCACCACTCGCAATCCCCACCCACCCCCGATAGGGTCAGAACTGGATTTCGCAATATTCTGGAAAGCTGCCCCCTCTTCACAAACCTCTCCTGATCCTCCCAGGCCACCTCTGGAACAAACCACTCCAAACTTCGTGTCAATGCCTTTGCGAGGACACGAACAGTAACAGAACTGACAAAGAAAGAACAAATAACAAAGAAAAATACAGCACAGGAATTGGCCCTTCAGCAGGTGAATAGGAACCTGAATTGGAGCTCGAGTGTACAGGAGGTTCAGAGTAGTGTGGTCATGAGTAAGTTTTCAAGGTCGCAGGAGCGTACCGGCAGGTAGGAAGGTGGTTTGAAGTGTGTCTACTTCAACGCCAGGAGAATCAATAAGGTTGGTGAACTTGAAGCATGGGTTGGTATCTGGTACTTCGATGTTGTGGCCATTTTGTGGACATGGATAGAGCAGGGACAGGAATAGTTGTTGCAGGTTCCGGGCTTTAGATGTTTCAGTAAGCACAGTGAAGGTGGCAAAAGAGGGAGAAGTGTAGCATTGATAGTCAAGGAAGTATTACAGTGGCAGAAAGGACGTTTCATGAGGACTGGTCTACTGAGCTAGTATGAGTTGAGATTAGAAACAGGAAAGGAGAGGTCACCCCGTCGCGTGTTTTCTATAGGACTCCGAAAAGTTGCAGAGATGTAAAGGAAAGGATTGCAAAGATGATTCTGGATAGCAGCGAAAGTAACAGGGTAGTTGTTATGGGGGACTTTAAATTTCCAAATGTTGACTGGAAACGCGATAAATCGATTACTTTAGATGGGTCAAGTTTTGTCCAATATGTGCAGGAGGGTTTGCTGACACAGTATGTAGAGAGGCCAAGAGGAGGCAAGCCACATTAGATTTGGTACTGCGTAATGAACCAGGCGAGATGTTAGATTTGGAGGTCGGTGAGCACTTTGGTGATAGTGACCACAATTCGGTTACGTTTACTTTCGCAATGTAAATTGATAGGTAGACACCGCAGAGCAAGAGTTAGAGCTGGGGGAAGGACAATTATTATGCGATTAGGCAAGATTTCGGATGCAGAGGATGGGGAAGGAAACTGCAGGGGATGGGCACAATTGAAATGTGGAGCTTGTTCAAGGAACAGGTACTGCGTGTCTTCACAAGAATGTACCTGTCAGGCAGGGAGGAAGCGGTCGAGCGAGGGAACCGTGGTTCACTAATGTAGTTGAATCACTTGTCAAGAGAAAGAAGTAGGCTTATGTAAAAGTGAGACATGAAGGATTACTTGGGGCTCTTGAGAGTTACAAGTCAGCCAGGAAGGAGCTAAAGAGAGAGAGAAGAGGAGCCAGGATGGGACATGAGATTTCCTTGGCAGGGTGGATCAAGGAAAACCCGAATCTTTCTGTATGTATGTCAAGAGCAGAAGAATGACTAGGATAAGTGTAGGGCCAGTCAAAGACAGAAATGGGAAGTTGTGCGTGGAGTGCGGGGAGATAGGAGATGTGCTGAATGAATATTTTTCGTCAGTATTCACTTAGGAAAAAGACAATGGTGTCGACGAGAATACTGAGATACAGGCTGGTAGGCTGGACGGGATTGAGGTTCATAAGGAGGAGGTGTTAGCAATTCCGAAAAGTGTGAAAATAGATAAGTCCCCTGGGCCGAATGGAATTTATCCTAGCATTCTCGGAAATCTACGGAGGAGAATGCAGAGCCTTTTGCTATGATCTTCCTGTCGGCATTGTCTTCAGGAAAAGTGCCAGAAGACTGGAGGATAGCTAATGTTATCTCCCTGCTCAAGAAGGGTAGTAGAGACAACCCCTGGTAACTATCAGTGAGCCTTACTTCTGTTGTGGGCAAAGTCTTGGAAAGGATTATAAGAGATAGGATTACTAATCATCTGGAAAGGAATAATTTGATTAGGGATAATCAACACGGTTTTGTGAATTGGAGGTCGTGCCTCACAAACCTTATTGAGTTATTTGAAAAGGTGACCAAACATGTGGCCGAGGGAAAAGCAGTTGATGTAGTGTATATGGATTTCAGTAAAGCGTTTGATAAGGTTCCCCACGGTAGGCTATTTCAGAAAATACGTAGGAATGGGATTGAGGTTGATTTAGCCGTTTGGATCAGAAATTGGCTACCTGTAAGAGGACAGATGGTGGTGGTTGATGGGAAATGTTCAGCCTGGAGTTCAATTACTTATGTACCACAAGCATCTGTTTTGGGGCCACTGCTGTTTGTTATTTTTATAAATGGCTTGGAGGAGGACGCAGAAGGATGGGTGAGTAAATTTGCGGATGATACTAAAGTCGGTGGAGCTGTGGACAGTGCGGAAGGATATGGCAGGTTACAGAGGGACATAGATAAGCTGCAGAGCTGGGCTCGGAAGTAGCAAATGGAGTTCAATGCATAAAGTGTGACGTGGTTCATTTTGGAAGGAGTAACAGGAATTCAGAGTACTGGGGTAATTGTAAGATTCTCGGTAGTGTGGATGAGCAGAGAAATCTCGGGGTCCATGTACATAGATCCCTGAAAATTGCCACCCAGGTTGATAGGGTTGTTAAGAAGGTATATGGTGTGTTATCTCTTATTGGTAGAGGGATTGAGTTTCGGAGCCATGAGGTCAATTTTGAGCTAGAAAAAACTCATGGCTCATAGCTCTGCTCATAGATAAAGCCCTCGATACCAGGCAGAATGCTGGGGAATCCCGTCTGCACCCTCCCTAAAGCCCCGACATTCTTCTGGTAGTGTAGCGACCAGAATTGAACACTATCCTCCAATTATGGCTTAAGTAATGTTCTATACAGCTACAGCATGACCTGCAAATATTTAACCTCAATTGCCCGTCTAATGAAGGCACGTATGCCGTATGCCTTCTTGACAACCTTCTCCAACTACGTTGCCCCTAACAGTGACCTGTGGACCTGTACACCTCGATCTCTCTGACTGTCAATATTATGAGGGTTCTACCATTCACTGTATATTCCCTTCCTGTATCAGACCTTCCAAAGTGCATTACATCCATCTACCATCTCTCCGCCCAAGTCTTCAAACAATCTAAATCATGCTGTATCCACTGACAATCCTCTTCGCTATCCGCAATTCCGCCACTCTGTGTGTCGTCAGCAAAGTTACTTATCAGACCTGTGACTTTTTTCTCAAGCACAATTATATATACTACGAACAGCAAAGGTTCCAGCACTGATCCCTGCGGAACATTACTAGTCACAGACCTCCAATCAGAAAAGCACCCTTCCATTGACACCTCTGCTAATCTCCCTTCCATTGCTCCCAGCGGCTCCACCCTATTCAGCCCCCATAAAAGGCTTCGAACACCTCATGTATCCTCACCCCCAACCTGTCCTGCCTCACCTGCAAGATTACCGCAGCTGATGTGCCAACACAGGACTCGCCTTCTCCAATATTCATACTGTACCCTGGTGCCTGCCGTTCCTGACCCACCGCTTTTCATATCGTTAACTGATTAAACATGGCGGCCAATACTTTCCCATTCTGATTGACCTCCACATAATTTTGAATCCCCACTGCCATGTTTCCACTGAACTCTTTGTCTAACAGACAGAACAAAGAACAAAGGAAAGTACAGTAAGAAGTCTTACAACACCAGGTTAAAGTCCAACAGGTTTGTTTCAAACACGAGCTTTCGGAGCACGGCTCCTTCTTCAGGTGAATGGAAAGGCTTGTTCCAGAAATGTTTATATAGACACAGTCAGAGATGCCCCGGAATGCGAGCACCTGCAGGCAATCAAATCATCAAAGATGCAGAGAGAGAGGTAACTCCAGGTTAAAGAGGTGTGAATTGTCCCAAGCCAGTTCAGTCGGTAGGCCTCTGCAAGTCCAGGCTTGTTGGTGGGGGCCGAATGTAATGCGACATGAATCCCAGATCCCGGTTGAGTCCGCATTCATGCGTGCGGAACTTAGCTATAAGTTTTTGCTCAGCAATTTTGCGTTGTCGCGTCTCCTGAAGGCCTCCTTGTAGAATGCTGACCCGGAGATCAGAGGCTGAATCTCCTTGACTGCTGAAGTGTTCCCCAACTGGAAGGGAACAGTCCTGCCTGTTGATAGTCGCACGATGCCCGTTTATTCGTTGTCGCAGTGTCTGCATGGTCTCGCCAATGTACCACGCTTCGGGACATCCTTTCCTGCAGCGTATGAGGTAGACTACATTGGTCGAGTCGCACGAGTATGCGCCGCGTACCTGGTGGGTGGTGTTTCCACGTGTAATGGTGGTGTCCATGTCGATGATCTGGCATGTCTTGCAGAGATTACCCTGGCAGGGTTTTGTGGTGTTGTGGTTGCTGTTCTGAAGGCTGGGTAATTTGCTGCAAACAATGGTTTGTTTGAGGTTGCGCGGTTGTTTGAAGGCCAGTAGTGGGGGTGTGGGGATGACCTTGGCAAGATGTCCATCCTCGCTGATGATGTGTTGGAGGCTGCGAAGAAGATGTCGTAGTTTCTCCGCCCCAGGAAAGTACTGGACGACGAAGGGTACTCTGTCAGTGGTGTCCCGTGTTTGTCTTCTGAGGAGGTCGGTGCGGTTTTTTGCTGTGGCGCGGTGGAACTGTCGATCAATGAGTCGAGCGCCATATCCCGTTCGTACGAGGGCATCTTTCAGCATCTGTAGGTGTCTGTTGCGCTCCTCCTTGTCTGAGCAGATCCTGTGTATACGGAGGGCTTGTCCATAGGGGATGGCTTCTTTAATGTGTTTCGGGTGAAAGCTGGAGAAGTGGAGCATCGTGAGACTATCTGTGGGCTTGCGGTAAAGCGAGGTGCTGAGGTGACCGTCCTTGATGGAGACGAGTGTGTCCAAGAATGGAACTGAATTTGGAGAATAGTCCATGGTGAGTTTGATGGTGGGATGGAACTTATTGATGTCATCGTGTAGTCGTTTCAGTGATGTCTCGCCGTGGGTCCAAAGGAAAAAAATGGCTCACGGTAGCATGGTGGTTAGCATCAATGCTTCACAGCTCCAGGGTCCCAGGTTCGATTCCCGGCTGGGTCACTGTCTGTGTGGAGTCTGCACGTCCTCCCTGTGTGTGCGCGGGTTTCCTCCGGGTGCTCCGGTTTCCTCCCACAGTCCAAAGATGTGCGGGTTAGGTGGATTGGCCATGCTAAATTGCCCGTAGTGTAAGGTTAATGGGGGGATTGTTGGGTTACGGGTATACCGGTTACGTGGGTTTAAGTAGGGTGATCATTGTTCGGCACAACATCGAGGGCCGAAGGGCCTGTTCTGTGCTGTACTGTTCTATGTTCTATGTTCTATGTATCTGGTGTATAGCATCGGTTGAAAGTCCTGTGTGGTGAGGAAGTCCTGTTCAAACTTGTGCATGAAGATGTTGGCATATTGAGGTGCAAATTTGGTCCCCATGGCTGTTCCGTGCGTCTGGATGAAGAATTTGTTGTCGAAGGTGAAGACGTTGTGGTCTAGAATGAAACGGATGAGTTGCAGAATTGCGTCTGGAGATTGGCAGTTGTCGGTGTTGAGGACTGAGGCTGTTGCAGCAATGCCGTCGTCATGGGGGATGCTGGTGTAGAGTGCCGAGACATCCATTGTGACGAGGAATGTTCCTGGTTCAACTGGTCCATGGGTGCTGAGTTTCTGTAGGAAGTCCATCGTGTCGCGACAGAAGCTGGGTGTGCCTTGTACGATGGGTTTCAAGATGCCCTCGATGTGGCCAGAGAGGTTCTCACACAGGGTCCCATTGCCTGAAACGATAGGACGGCCTGGTGTGTTGGCCTTGTGTATTTTCGGGAGGCAGTAGAGATCTCCAATGCGGGGATTACGTGGGATGAGAGCACGTAGGGTGTTCTGAAGGTCTGGATCTAAGGTCTTGATCAGTCTGCTGAGTTGGCGGATGTGTTCCTTGGTTGGATCTGCGGGTAACTGCCTGTAGTGTTCCTGGTTGTCGAGTTGTCGGTATACTTCTTTACAGTAGTCTGTTCTGTTCAGTATGACGGTGGCCCCTCCTTTGTCTGCTGGTTTGATGACGATGTTGCGGTTGGTCTTGAGAGTGCGGATGGCGTTGCGTTGTGCTTGGGTGACGTTTGAGGCTGCCTTGTGATTGCGAGTGATGAATCTGGCATTGACACGACTTCTGACGGCTTGAGCATACATGTCGAGTCTAGGGCAGCGGCCTTCCGGAGGGGTCCAATTTGACTCTTTCCTTGTCGGTTGCTGCACTGCAGATCTCGCGGTCTGCTGTTCCGGTTCATTGGTCGTGTCCCTGGGTTCGCTGTCGGCCTCTTGGGGTCTGTGGAAGAATTCCCGGAGCCTCATTCGCCTGATGAATTCCTCCGTATCTGCCGCGAGACTGATGGGGTCCATTTTGGTGGTGGTGCAGAAATTGAGCCCTCTGCTGAGGACTTCGATTTCGTCTGGTTGAAGGGTGTAGTCTGACAAGTTGACAATGGATTTCCCTGTATTGTTTTCGACTGTTGTACCGGGAGAAGCTTGATTGCTGCTGGTGGTGATGCCAAGTTTCTCAAGCTTCCTGTTCTTGGTGTGCTTGTAGGTGGCATAGTATTGCTGTCTCATCTGTTTGGCGGTGTTCCGCAGCTGGTCTGCTGTGTCCTGAGCGCAAGTTGAGAATATGGCCTCTCTCTTGGTTTCCAGGTTGCGTCGACTGCTGTAGAGTTGGTGTACGAGGTGTTTGAGGAGTGTGACAGAGGTGCGGTGGCAGAGTCTTTCAGCGTAGTCTGTGTTGTAAGTCGACTTGAGTGGGTTTTTGATCTGTAGTCCTTTCGGGATCTTGTCTGCTTTTTTGCATCTTTGTAGAAACTGAATGTCAGTGTCTATATGCGCGATCTTCCTAGAGATCCTCTCCACTTTGAGCCGGCAGTTTGCGGTGTCAATGGTAGCCATGATGTGGAGATGCCGGCGTTGGACTGGGGTGAGCACAGTAAGAAGTCTTACAACACCAGGTTAAAGTCCAACAGGTTTGTTTCAAACACGAGCTTTCGGAGCACGGCTCCTTCTTCAGGTGAATGGAAAGGCTTGTTCCAGAAATGTTTATATAGACACAGTCAGAGATGCCCCGGAATGCGAGCACCTGCAGGCAATCAAATCATCAAAGATGCAGAGAGAGAGGTAACTCCAGGTTAAAGAGGTGTGAATTGTCCCAACTGGCTTGGGACAATTCACACCTCTTTAACCTGGAGTTACCTCTCTCTCTGCATCTTTGATGATTTGATTGCCTGCAGGTGCTCGCATTCCGGGGCATCTCTGACTGTGTCTATATAAACATTTCTGGAACAAGCCTTTCCATTCACCTGAAGAAGGAGCCGTGCTCCGAAAGCTCGTGTTTGTAACAAACCTGTTGGACTTTAACCTGGTGTTGTAAGACTTCTTACTGTGCTCACCCCAGTCCAACGCCGGCATCTCCACATCAAAGAAAAGTACAGCACAGGAACATGTGCTCCGGCCCTCCAAGCCGTTGCCGACCATGCAGCCATCTGAACTAAATTCTTCCACACTTCCGGGGTCTGTATCCTTCTATTCCCATCTTTTCATGTGTTTGTCAAGATTCCCCATAAACGTCACTATCGTCCCTGCTTCCACAACCTCCTCCGGCAACGAGTTCCAGGCACCCACGACTCCAAACGATCTAAATCCTGCTGTATCCTCTGACCGTCTGCCTGACCTGTGTGCCTGACCCAAAGAATCACTCACGCGACCGTCCTCACTACTTTCCGCAATCGAACATCCAACCCGGCCTGTGTGCCTGACCCAAAGAATCTCTCACGCCTGGACAGTGCGGAGCGTGGCCAGAAACCACTCTTTACTCATATTCCACTCCGTCCACTCCCATCACCACCGCCTGACTCACAACAAAATAGCCAATTCTGGAATAAATCCTGCATCTCACACCTCCCGCCACCCAACCCCGAATTCCTCAGCACCCTCACTCCCGTAATACCTTTTCTTATTCAACTTTTGGGCAACCCTCGCCCCCCTTGAATTCGAGTCACCCCCCCCCCCAAAGTTGAACACCCCCACCCATCCCTTTCCCTGTTTAATCTGACCTTTCACCCAGAGAAACGTCTCCTGCAGAAAAGTCTGCTCCGCTCTTTAAATGTCAAGTGCACAATGACACAGCACTGGCAAACCCGGCGCATTTTGCCCGCAGACGTTCCATGTCAGGTCGCCAGGACTCTCAGCAGAGGCTCCGATCTCCCTCTCCCAGAGTCAGCCATCGTCATACGGGCTCGGACTCCCATCCCTTCTCTGAATATGGCTCACCCATGATGGTTCTCCGCACCGTCCATGTCGATATCAACCTGATAAAGCGGCCTATTTAACTCCCCACCCCCTCGTCCTTCGCCCATCTCCCCGCAAAGGCTTAAAACCGCAGCCACCATCCACCTCAATTCTCTTCACCAGTATTTTTCCTGGTTTGGTGACTCCCACCTGAAGCCCTGAACCCAAAGACGTACCTTTTGCAGCTCTTCAACCCACTCCTCTTCCTATACTCCCCTGTTGCTTCTCTCCATCTCTCCTCCCCTGCCTCTCCCCGATACCCTGCACCTAACCCAATGTTCCTCACTTATCGTTATAATTTGCAAAGCGCTGCCACTATATGTAATATTTAATTTGTGGTTTACATCGAGAAGTCGGATTGACTTTTGATGAGGGGTTGGAGGATGGGAGCGATGCAGAAGCTGCTCTCTCATTGAACTGAATTTGCGGAATCCACGCGAAGTGGCTGTGCGGGAAAACTGGGGGCCAAAACACGCACAGAGCAATCCCATAAATTAAGGTTAAGTGTTCAACCAACATGCCACAAACTACCGCACAAGGGACAAGGTCTCAACAGATAACAGCCCATATCCTGTGTCTCTCTTAACAAGGCCTCCCCAGTCATCACCCCCCCCCCCCCCCCCACCCCAACACACACACATGTCTGTCCCCAACACAAACAAAAAAGCAAAAATTCTCATTGATATGTTTAACCATTTTATTGATAGATGCAATGAGGATAGAAATAGCCGGAGATGGGAATGGGATGTGGATGATAAAAATGGAGAGATGGCGAAATCGCAGCAAAATGATTCTCTATTTGCATTGTCCAAACTTCAAATAAAATCTCCCTGCGAGACAGAGCGAGAAAGGTTGAAAGGGTTTGAAACCGAACAATGCATCATCGAAACACAGGAAGATCCAACCACTGCTCTGTCTCTCACTGACAGTTACAATTTCAGAGGGGAGGTGGGTGAACACCCATTTGATGGATGCATCCTCCCCGTTATTAAAACCGGACCAAAATGGGGACAGATTTCAAATGAAACGAAGGTGCAAACTGTCCCAACGTTTAATTATTTAAACATACTATCTCACCTGGTTGGGGGGGGGGGGGCTTACTCCAGTGACTGGTCAATAACTGTACACTGAAACCCTCATCGTCCTCCTCAACGCGACCCTTACCATTTCCCAAAGAATCTTTGTCTCTCCCTGTGTGTTCATCCTGCCGCCTCCAGCTGTGTTTCTAACTCATTACAAAAAACATTAACAATGAGAGCCTCCGTCTGCCCCTCCCCTCATTCACTGTCCTACCACTGTACTTGCTCATTCAAGGATTGTTGCTGCTGTTCATCAATATTTTCAACGAAACTCCCATTTATATCCGTTACCTCAACCTCATCCTGTGTCTTTCCCGGTCGCTTTATCTCCTGTTTCTCTCTATCCCTGTTTATCTCCCACTTCCCCAGCTCTTCCTTGACGATCTCCATCTCTACCGATCCAATACTCTATCTCTGCCACTTTCTCGCCCCCTCCTCCCCAGCCCTGCACTCATCCGATATCCATTTCTACCAAACCAATATGTTTCTCTCTCCCTCTCTGTCTCTTTCTCTCCCCCTCCTTCAGATCAATTCCAATCCAATATTCCATCTCTACCTAGCCAATAGCCCATCTCTGCTCCTCTCTGGCTTTATGTCTGTGTCACTCTCCTCTCCTCCTCACCTCTATACGTATCAAATACCCTATTCTCTACCTATTTCATAACCCATTTCTGCTCCTCTCTCCCTCTTTCTCTCTTTCACTCTCCACTACTCCCCAGCGCTAAACTTGCCCGATATCCAATGACCCATCTTTTGTTCCTCTCTCCCTCGCTCTCTTTCTTTCACACAACAGATATTTTTGGTAAGGCAGCAATTGTTCTGAAGAAAATGGAGACCACGTGTTTATTTGAAACCGAAGAGTTGAGATGAGTCATTGGAGCAAAGGGGTTTAGAAACATACTGAGCAACATAAAGAGCAACATAAGCCAAACAAAGGAAAATACTATAAATATGTTTCTGGCGGAGAACAATGAGATGACATGGACAAATGTTAACAGGCACTTTCATACGACGTGTTTGAAATAATTGGTACAATTGTGGTTTTAGTTTAAATGTTCCTCCTCCTGTAACTACTGCACGAAGAACTGCACCTTTTATACTTCAAAAGCAGCAAAAGCAACAAGGTAAAGGCATTGGTGGGGTGCAAAGAAAATCTGCAGACATAATTTCAGAAGTCAGGTTGCACATTTTAGAGGGGTAAGCAGTGAATAACCCGTGGTAATCTAATGGCAATGTCACATTTACGGGATGTAACATTTACCTAGTTGCCCCTCATAGAATCATAGAATCACAAAATTTACAGTGCAGAAGGAGGCCATTCGGCCAATCGATTCTGCACAGGCCCTTGAAAAGAGCATCCGATCCAAGCCCATGCTTCCACCCCACCCCGTAACCTATTACGACAGAACCTTTTTGAATAAGGGCAATTTGCGAGACTGCTCCACTTATCCATCACCTTTATGGATTGTGGGAGGAAACCGGAAAAGCCGGAGGAAACCCATGCAGACACGGTGACAAAGTGAAAACTCCACAGATAGTGATACGAGGCTGGAATTTAACCGAAGGCCCTGGAGCTGAGACAGAGTGGGAACGACTGTGCCACGGTGCTGCCCTCTGTCTCTATATGCCTTCCCCTCCCACTGTCTGTATTTCTCCTTCTCTCTCCATATTTACACCTCTCTGTCTGTCTCCCCTCGCTCTCTTATTTTTTAATAATTCGGCAATCTGATCCCAGACCACTCCAGTCAGTAAGTTAATATGTACAGTAGCAGTGAAGGCAATTCTGCAGAGCAAGATCCCAATAGCAGTTCGACGACAGAGGACACATCACTAGACTCTTAGATCTTTCCACTATCCCTAATCGCAATGCCCTGCACGATCCCCACAGACCAGTATTAATCTATAGTTAATCCCACTGCCCCACGGTCTCTCCACAGCTCTCTATAAACCTCACACTAATCCCACTGTGCCACTCTCTCTCCATCGCCCTCTATGAATCGCAAACTAACTTCACTGTCTCTCTCTCCTCCTAGCTCTGTTTGTCTCCAACTAATCCCACTGCCCTGCTTTCCCACCAGAAAGACAGTGTTCACATGTAGCACAACAATTCAAAGTGGTTCGACTAAATGTATGTCACAAAGCAGAGGGGTGGGAGGGGGGGAGGGCTAATTTATGAATTCCTCTGGAAACAGAGCAGAATATTTTATTCACAGATTGGAAAGAATGTGGAACTTAATCCCAGGTTGCTGAATTGATGAGAATATCTCAGAAACATTGATAATTGAGCTGTGAATTCAGACCAGAGAAAAGGCAACAACGCTTCAGCGGAGTTGCAGTTTATTCAACACGGGTTTGAGAAAGCTGGTTAACATCGGGCATCCCCATATCACAGCAGGGGTTCTGATTGGCTGAGGTTTCTGCTACTCAGTTTTTCCAGCTTCCTTATTGGTTGCAGCCTGAAAGCAGAGTCTGTGACTGGCTGTGGTTCCTGTTACTCAGTGTTGAGAGGTCACTGATTGGCTGAGAGACTGTCAGTCATTTTTTAAAATTGACTAATTCAATAATTGATGTAACCGGATATGTCACCGCGACCTTGATCTGCTCCCGAAACCGGGACTGAGTCACCACATAAATAAATGTGTTTGTACAGCAATTTAAATCCAGCAGTATATATCCGACTTCCTGCAAATTATATTGAGGATCAGTGAGGTCAATCAAACCTCCGAAATCAATGTAGAAAACTTTAATAAGAAACACAGTCCACAGGAGAATGAAAGTTCCGGAGATGCTGAAGAGTAAAATCATTGACTTCCTTCTGTTCTCGACCACGGGGTCTCTCCGATTGTCTCCCTGACTCTGAGCCCTCAGTGCCTTCCGGATTCGACTGGTGAGTAAAATGTGTCTGACTGTCAGAGCGTTGATCAGAAGGATTAAACCGAATGGGATCAATGGGGTTAATATCTGATCAAACAAGATAATTAAATCCCACATGGGATCAGTGAAAAAGCTGCTCTTTGGCTGACAACCCCACTGGACATTGTTGATTATCTCTATCGGTTCATATGGAAAGTACCTGGGGATATTTTTTACACAGAGCAGGAGACCGACCGTTGACAGAACAGCAGATGCAGTTTTCCCGGTGCAATATTTAGTTTTCAGTTTCTGGCAGCGAATGGCCACAAATCTATCAAAGGAGAACATTACAGTGAACCAGACAGAACAGTCCATGGCTGCAGACATCAGCACTTCTTGAACACTACATACAGGGGTGATCTCCAGGAAATTCCGGGGGAAATAATAATAATTGATCTTGGTCAGTATAGGGTGAATGACAATATAAAGCAGATCCGCCACCGCCATTGCCACCAGGTACCGAGTGGTGCAGGTAGAGAGGCCACACTTTCCGCGACACAGAATCACAATTCCCAGTATATTGACTGTCAGAGAGAAAGGGAGAAGAGTTTGTAAATTACTGAATAAATATTCTCTGGGCATGGTGCAAGATTAGATTTCAGCATCAATAAAATGGGCAGTGTGTTGGGTCCAGTATTGGAAGGGTGGACACAGAGTTTAACACCGCAAATGTACCCGTGTTTAAGTATTGGGAAGGCAAAAGCAGAAATTTCAGACCTGGTTGTTTGATGGCAGTGATAGAAAAATGTTCATAATTGTAGTACATTTGGAAGAGGTTACATTTCTCATTTAGTCTAATTTAGAGGATTACCGCAGATTGGCCAGGTTTCCCAAACCAGACACAAACGTACCAGATATTGTCATCACTCCTCCAAAACTCCCTCAGACAATGAACAAACATTGGACTTCATTTCAGTGTTAACAGACATAAGAAACAGATCACATAACCATTTAAAATACTGCACTGTGTTGAGATTTAAATGTCAGAGTGTAGGTGATATCTGCTTCTGTTGAAGCCGCTCAATATAAAACTGAGATGCCAAGACACTTCACTTCACACAATAAATATCAAACACCTTCACAACACAGGCAAACTGTTCCTGTTTTCAATCTATTCCAAAGACAGAATACAGCGAGATACAGAGAGATAGATAGATAGGTATGAGAGATAGAGATCGAGCAAGAAAAGAAGAGCTAGAGAGGGAGAGAGATATCCATAGGATGGAGCAACTACTCGCCGATAAAACAGATAATTTCAAAATAGAACAACTTATTTCAGTCCAGTTCCTGTCCCACATATAATACAACTCTACTCGGAAAGATAGTCCCAGTAATAGATGGTCATTGGATCAGATATTCCACTCTGGTGAGAGACTCACATTCTACTCTGACAGATACTTTGAAGAATTCTTGTTCACCGCTGTCAGATATTCCACTCTGGATGGAAATCCACACTCGGTGTGATTTCTTTCTTCTCCCACAAAACGTCCTTTGAGAAATTGCCTTCACTAAGCTGCAAGCCAACATTGTACGCGATTCCACTAAACATAATAACTTCATTAATCGGAGATCCCGTGATTTCGAAACAGAGGTTTATTGTCAGTTGTTAAAGGGATTCAAGCCATAGACATGTTTAAAGACAGTGGACATATCTGAATGACGTTGTTGATTAGGTGTCTGTATAACAGTGAGCACGAGATCAGCATTAAACAATTTCAGTCAGTTTAAAATCAAAGAGCCGCTCACACAGATTTACACAACATGACAGGTGATAGTCACTTACCAGGAACTCCAACAGTAGCAAGGATTGGATAGAATATTTTCTCAACAATGTCAATTGGAAGAAGCATGTTGTGTGTGACGTGATCTGTCCCTTCGTGCTACTGACAGTCTCTCTGTATTACACTCTTAAGTTATATATTCCAAATACCTTTAATTTATACTCTGAGGAATCACCTCTGGGATATTAAGGTTGCAACATCCTTAACCTTACTTTTCAAAGATGTGAACAAACAAATTACGAAATTGAGGTAAAAATATATAATTTTGTTGAGTGAGTGAACACTTTCCAAAACTATGTTGATCACATTGTTGGTTTAAAAATAACAGAAAGGATGTTGGCCACTCGAAGACCATCAGGCCCACGGGCAAATCTCTGTGATCTGAAAGAATTCTGCTCTATTAATCCTCTCGCTATGATGGCCACAAAACCAGTTGCCTTCTGTTCCAACTGCCATAACTGCAAGCTTACCTTCAGCGACTAGTGTACGAAGATCCTCGGGTCTGGTTGCATCTAAACCTCTCCCAAAGTATAGCCTATCAGATAATAATTGGCCTGCTTATTGTTGCTCTGAAACTCAAATGTATCCATTACATTTCTCTCATGTTTTTGCCCACTCAGCACGTCTAAGTAGCTCCAACACATTGTAGCATCCTCCTTCCAGCTCACCCTCTTCTTCAGCTTGTGTCATCTGCACATTTGGGAACATTGCATTTGGTATCCTCCTCTAAATCATGAATAGATATTGTGAACAACTTGAGTCCCAGCACCGAAACATTTGACACCCCACTACCAATCTGGAAAATATATTGTTAACTCCCACTCTTCTTTTTCTTGTCTGCCGAACATTTTTCTGACCGTCTGAATAGCCTTCCCCTAATGGCATGTGCTGCAGCATTACTTGCTGATATTCTTAAGAGGCACATTCTCAAAAGTCCCCAGATACGAGACAACCGCTTCCTCCACATCAACTCCAAAAGTTATATCCTCCAAGATTGGATTGGATGTGTGTATTGTCACGTGTACCGAGGTACAGTGAAAAGTATTTTTCTGTAAGCAGCTCAACAGATCACTCAGTACATGGGAAGAAAAAGGAATTAAACGAAATTCAAGAAAATACGAGAAAATGCCTAATAGGGTTACACAATGTATAGAATGTAACTACATAAGCATTGGCATCGGATGAAGCATACAGGGTGTAGTGTTAATGTGGTCAGTTAATAAGAGGGTCAGTTAGGAGTCTGGTGACAGTGGGGAAGAAACTGTTTTTGGGTCTGTTCGTGTGTGTTCTCTGACTTCATTATCTCCTGCCCGATGGAAGAAGTTGGAAAAATGAGTAGGCAGGGTGGGAGCGATCCTTCATTATGCTGCCCGCTTTCCCCAGGCAGCGGGAGGTGTAGATTGAGTCCATGGATGGGAGGCAGGTTCGTGTGATGGACTGGGCGGTATTCACGACTCTGAAGTTCATTGGGGTCCTGGGCCGAGCGGTTGCCATACTAGGTTGTGATGCAGCTCGATAGGATGGTTTCTATGGTGCATCTGTAAAGGTTGGAAAGGGTTAATGTGGACATGCCGAATTTCCTTAGCTTCCTGAGGAAGGTATAGGCGCTATTGTGCTTTCTTTGTGATAGCGTCGACGTGAGTGGACCAGGACAGATTTTTGGTGATGTGCACACCGAGAAATTTAAAACCGCTAAACATCTCTACCTCGGCCCCTTTGATGCTGACAGGAGTGAATACAGTACTTTGCTTCTTGAAGTCAATGACCAGCTCGTTTGTTTTGGTGGCATTGAGGGAGAAATTGTTGTCGCTACACCATTCCACCAGCTTCTCTATCTCCCTCATTATTCTGACTCGTCGTTATTCGAGATCCGGCCCACTATGGTCATAACGTCAGCAAACCTGTAGATAGAGTTGTAACCAAGTACCCACGCAGTCGTGTGAATAGGGGGATAAGTACCCCATAGAATCCCATAGAATCAGAACTTTGCGTGCAGATGGAGACCTTCCTTCCCATCAAGTCTGTACCGGCCTTTGGAAAGAGCACCCTACCCAAGCCCACACCTCGACACTCTCCCCTTCACACATTAACCCCATCGAAACGTTTTGGACACGAAGAGCAATTTAGCATGGCTAATCCAACTCACCACCACATTTTCGGATTGTGGGTGGAAACTGGAGCACCCGGAGGAAACCGGCGCAGACACGGGCCAAAGTACAGACACCACACCGATATTGATCCAAGACGGGATTTGAACCTGGGACCCGGGAGCTTTGAAGCTCCTGTGCTAATTAGTTTGCTAACCATTGTGCTACCGTGTTGCTCGAATTTCAAGCATGATTTCCTTTGCATAAATCCATGCTGACTATCAGCTTCTATCACTGTTTTGCAAGGGCAAGGTCACCAAAGAGAGGGGCCATGTTTTTGAGGATGAGAGTTTGATACAGGTCGGTAGGCTGGAAGGCGATAGATTTTCTCGGGTAGGATGTATTAGCAATTTTGCAAAACCTGAGGGTCGACAAGTCTCTTGGGCCAGATGGGATATATCCAAGGATTCATTAGAAGTCTTGGGATGAGATTGCAGAGCCTTTGGCTTTGAGCTTTAGGTCCTCACTCTCCACGGGGATAGTGCCAGAGGACTGGAGAGAGGAATGTTGCTCCTATGATCAAGAAATGGAACAGGAATTACTCTGGTAATTATAGGCAGTCTAGTCTTACATCGGTGGTCGGTAAGTTAATGGAAAAGATCTTGAAGGATAGGATTGATGACGATTTGATAAGATGCAGTTTAATCCGGGATCAACAACACGGGTTTGTGAAGGGTAAGTCTTGCCTCATGAATTTTATTGAATTATTTGAGGATGTAACTAAGTGTGTAGATGAAGGTAGAGCAGTTGGTGTCGTACACATGGATTTTAGTAAGTTTTCCGATGGTCGGCTGATGAAGAAATTAAGGAGGTATGGAATAGAGGAACATTTGGCCAATTGGATTAAGTAATTGGCTTTCGCACAGAAGACAGAGGGTGGTGCTGGATGGGACGTTTTCAGACTGGAGACCAGTTACCAGCGGTGTATCACAGTGATCAATGGGGCTTCTGCTATTTGTGATTTTTATCAATGAGTTGGAGGAGGGGGCTGAATGGTGGGTCAGTAAATGTGCTGATAACACGAAGATGGGTGAAGTAGTGGATGAGGTGGAGGGCTGTTGTAGGCTGCAAAGGGACATTGATAAGATGCAGAGCTGTGCCGAAAAATGGCAGATGGATTGATAGGTGCGAGGTGATTTATTTTGCAGAAAAAAATTGAATGCGGATTACAAGGTAAACGGCAGTGTTCTGAGGAATGTGAAGGAAGAGAGGGATCTTGGGGTTCATGTCCACAGATCTCTGAAGGTTGCCACTGAAGTGGATAGGACCGTAAAGAACACCTACAGTGTGTCGGCGTTTATGAACAGGGGGCTTGAGTTTAAGAGCCGCGGGTTTAGGCTGCAACTGTACGTGACCCTGGTGAGACCACATTTGGAGTATTGTGTGCAGTTCAGGACACCTCACTATGGGAAGGATGTGGAAACATTGGAAAGGGTGCAAAGGAGTTTCACCAGGATGCTGCCTGGTTTGGAGAATAGGTCTGATGAGGAAAGTTTGAAGGAGCTCGGGCATTTTTCTTTGGAGCGGAGGAGGATGAGAGGCATCTTAATAGAGGTTTATAAGATGATGAGGGGGTAGATAGGCGACGTTCAGAGACTATTTCCTCGGGTGGATGTAGCTGTCACAAAGGAGCATAACTATAAGGTTTAAGTGTGGGAGATATAGGAGGGATGTCCGAGGTAGGTTCTTTACTCGGGAAGTGGTTAGGGTGTGGAATGGACTGCCTGCTGTGATAGTGGAGCCGGGCACTTTAGGAACTTTCAAGCAGTTATTGGATAGGCACACCAGAATGACAGGGAGTGGGATAGCTTGATCTTGGTTTCGGACAATGCTCGGCACAACATCGAGGGCCGAAGGGCCTGTTCTGTGCTGTACTGTTCTATGTTCTATGTATACATGAGCCTGGTGGTCTTTGAGTGGACAACATCCTTTATGTTATTGTCAGGTGAACAATCTGATCAACACAGTTCACTGTTGGAAAGTGTTCACTCACTCAAAAGAATAATATTTTTGAACCCAATGTCATAATCTCTTTGTTCAAAGCTTTGGAAAATAAGTGAACACATGCGCAAGCTCAATATCCCCGAGGCCGTTCCTCAGGGTATAAATACATTAAAGGTTTTGCAAATGAATAACCTCAGAGTTTAAGACAGAAAGACTGTCAGCAGCACGAAGGGACACATCACTTCACACTGAACATGCTTCTTCCAATTGAAAAGGCTGAGAGAATATTCTACCCAATCCTTTGTACTGTTGGCGTTCCTGGTTAGTGATTATCACCATTGAAGTTTTGTAAATCCGCGTGTATCCGGCTCCGTGGTTTTAAATTATGTCTGGAAATGATTAATGCTAATCTCGTGGATCACTGTTATACAGACACCTGATCAACAACGTCACTCACGGTGTCAAGGTGGTTAGCACTGTTGCCGACACCGCTGAGGACCCGGGACCATTCACAATCTCCCCTTGTCTTCATGAGTTTCACCATCATCACCCAAAGACGGTTAGATCAATTGGCCCCGCGAAATTGCGTCTTAATTAGAAAAATATTATTGGGTGTCCTTAACCTTAAAAGAAAAGACACAACATAATTTATTTCAGCCAAGTGTCTTAAAACATGTCGATGGTATGAATCCCTTTCACTAACTGACAATAACTCGAATTTGTTACTCAGGCGATCTCTGATTAATGAAGGTAGTTTATGTCGTGGAACCTTGTCGAATGTTAGATTGGATCTCAGTGTGGATCACTAACCAGACTGGAATATCTAACAGCGGTGAACAAGTATTACTGGAAGTATCTGTCAGAGTAGAATTGGCCTGAATACGGGTCTCACCAGATTGGAATATCTGACCCAATTATCCATCTATTACTGGGACTGTCTGTTGATGTAGAATTGAATTGTGTGTGGGTCAGAAACTGGATTGAAATAAGTTGCTTGCATTTTGAAATAATGCATTTTGTTGGTGAGTGGTCGCTGCAAAAGATGGATCTTTCTCTCTCTCTCTCTCTATTTCACCTTTGGAATATATTGAAGCAGGGAGAGTTTGACGATGTTTTGAAGATGTTTGATCTTTATTCTGTGAAGTGAAATTTCTCGGTATCTCAGTTTTATATTGAACTGCTCCAACAGAAACATGTATTAACAAGCCTCTGATATGTAAAACCTCCAAAACATTGCAGTGGTCTGAGAGGTTTTGTGATGTTTGTCTCATTTTTGATACTCCCGAAATGAACTCCAGTATTTGTTCAATTGTTATGGATGTGTTTAAACCGTGTTGCTGCTTCAAACCATTTGTGAATCTGTTCATCTGAATCCAGAAACTCCTCCAGTCCATTTTGACCCGTTTTCCAAGGAGTGATCGGGAGACTTATTGTTCTGAGCAAAATGCAGGAGCGGTCAGTGATCTGTGGGGATATAAAAAATAAATAAATTAATTAATTATTTTTTTTTTAAATATGTTTTTAAATTCCAATTGACGTACCCACTTTGCAAGGTTATAATTAATGATTACCGTGTTGCTGTATTTAGCTATAAGATGAAGCCTCATCTTTCCTGCATTCATCGTATACCGATCCCTCCTTGACACCCTGGTCCACTTCTCCATTATACCCAAACCCCTTTCCCTCCCTGTGGCACCTTCCCTTGCAATCACAGACGGTGCAACAACTGTCCCTTTACCTCCTCCCGTCTCAGGATTATGGGCAGCAATCTATCCTTTCTGGAGAAGGATCGTTTCACTTCTGCGTCCTTCAGTTTGTTCTACTGTATTCGCTGCTGCCAATGCAGTCTCCTCTACAATGGGGAGACTAAACACAGACTGGCTGACCGTTTTGTGGACACCTTCACTCAGCTCACAAGCCTTCTTCTTGCGGGCATTTTAACTCAGCATCTTGCTCTCGTGCCCACATGTCTGTCGTTGGCCTGCTGCATGGATCCAGTGAAGCCCAGCACAAGCTGGAGGAACATTTTCCTGCCTCTGCCATCAAACTGACAGGGCTGCAATTCACACTTAGACCCTTCGCCACCTCGTAAATGCTTGGGTTACGTTTTATACTTCCCTCTTTGCAATGTTAATCACTGTGTCTACCCTCTTCCAACACTGGAACCGACCCATTGCCAATTTTACTGGTCCTGAAATCCTATCTAGGTTCAGGTCAGAGAATGTTTAATAAATAATGTCCAGGCTGACTTCCGGTTGCGGTGATGCGGAGCAAAGCCGCACGTTCAGTCGCTCCCGCTATTTTCGTCTTTTGGGCTGTTTAAGGGCCCGTATCGGTGCTGGTTGGACTTTTCCCCGGGTGAGAACACATCCACTGTGCTTACCTACCGGTGGATGGCCTGGACCAGGAGCGGAGCGGTTAAACAATCTGCTTCGGAGCAGAGAAAGGTGCGAGGCAGGAGAAACAAGATGGCGGCGGGCGGGGAACCGGCAGCGTGGCAGCAGTGGGCGCAGGAGCGGCAGGTGCTGCTTCAGCGCTGTTTCAGAGAGCTGAAGGCTGAGATCCTGGAACCGTTTAAGACCTCGCCAAACGAGCCGCCTCGGGCGGTGCTGGTCTGTTTTCACCACGTTGTCGACCGTGTGTGTGCTGAGATGGGCAAAGAAGGAGAGGAGCAGTAAATGGAAAAATGCGGAGATCAGGATCTATCAGGACTGGAGTGCGCAGGTGGCAAAGAGAAGAGCTGGTTTTAATCAGACGAAGGCAATGCTTCACAAGAAGGGGGTGAGGTTCGACCTGCTACAAAGGCTCGCCTCTGGGTCACTTACAAAGACCGCCAGCTCTACATTGACTCCCCGAAGGATGCCTGGGCCTTAGTCCAGGCAGAGAAGCTGGACTCGAACTGAGGACTGGGGTCTGGGGAATGATGTATGCAGCCCGGAGGCATTGTCCTCCTTGGTATCCTTTCACTTTTATTGGTTGTATTTGATGATGCCTTTTAGCTGTTCTGCTTTTTCGCTTTTCCGGACTGTTATTTGTTTATTTGGGTGTTTTTTCCACTGGTAATGGGCTGCAGAGCGTTTCGCGGTCCCGTTGGGTCATGTGCCCATCTTTTCCCGTGTGTTGGGTCGGGGGGTGGGGTTTGTGATGGAAGGGGGTTTTCCTCCCGCGCTGGAGGAGCAGTGTGCGGGACCAGCACTCGGATGGAGAGATTGATGCTTGTGTTTCATTGGGGGGGGGGGGGGGGGGGGTCGTTGGGAGGGTGCGTGCAGCCAGGTTCAGCAGGAGTCGGCTGACTTACGGAAGTACAATGGAAGGGGTTATGCAGCTAGGGGTGCCTAGCTTGGGGGGGGGAGTCTTGGGGGGGAATAGGGATGTACCGGGTTACTGCTGGAGCGGCCAAAGGGGAACTGCTGGTGATGGGGGTTTTGGGAGGGGGGTCTGCCACCTTGGGAACGGGCATTGGGGGTGCTGCGGGAATGTGGTGAGCCGAGGAAGAGCTGTTGCTGACCGGCACAGAGGGAGGGGAAGACCCTCAGATTCGGCTGGTCACTTGGAATGTGAGGGGGCTGAATGGACCGGTGAAGCGGTCCCGGGTCTTGGCGCATCTGAAGGGGCTGGGAGAGGATGTATCTATGCTCCAGGATATGCAGCTTAAGGTGGCGGATCAGGTGACGCTGAGAAGAGGCTGGGGTGGGCAGGTGTTTCACTCGGGGCTGGATGCAAAGAATCGAGCCGTGCCGATTTTAGTTGGCAAGAGCTTTTCGTTTGTGACGTCGAGTGTGGTGGTGGACAGTGCAGGTAGATATGTAATGGTGAGTGGTAGACTTCAAGTGGAGCGGGTGGTTCTGGTTAATGTGAACACCCCCAACTGGGATGATGCGGGCTTCATGTGGCGAATGTTGAGCCGGATCCGGGAACTGGAGATGGGGTGGGGAGCTTGACATTGGGAAGGGATTTTAACACTGTGTTGGATCCAGACATGGATCGTTCGAGGTCAAGGACGGGTAAGAGGCTGGCGGCGGCCACAGTGTTGAAGGGGTTTATGGATCAGATGGGAGGGGTAGACCCTTGGAGGTGTTTGAAGCCGGGGAGTATAGAGTGTTCCTTTTTCTCCCATGTCCACAATTCCATTCCCGGATTTATTTTTTTGTCCTCAGCAGGGCGCTAATCCCGAGGGTGGTAGGGGCAGAGTATTCGGCGATAGTCATATCTGGCCATGCTCCGCATTCGGTGGACCTGGAGCTGGGGGAGGGGAAGGATCAGTGCCCGCTGTGGAGGTTAGATGTGGGGCTGCTGGAAGAGGACGAAGTATGTGGGCGGGTCCGTAGGGGTATAGAGGGGTATTTGGAAGCCAATGACAACGGGGTGGTGCAA
The DNA here is from genome assembly GCF_902713615.1 of Scyliorhinus canicula. Taxonomy (NCBI): domain Eukaryota; kingdom Metazoa; phylum Chordata; class Chondrichthyes; order Carcharhiniformes; family Scyliorhinidae; genus Scyliorhinus; species Scyliorhinus canicula. The sequence continues at coordinate 10,248,433 of NC_052175.1, read as the reverse complement.
GTTGGGGTGGTCTGGGAAGTGCTGTAGGCGGTGGTTGGAGGGGAGCTGATGTCTATTCGGGCGCACAGGGAGAGGGGGGAGAGGGAGAGCCTAGTGGAAGAAATGGAAAGGGTGGACAGGAGGTTATGCGAATGTCCCGGAAGAGGGGCTTTTGAGGAAGCATTGCTGTCTCCAAGCGGAGTTCAATATACTGACCACCCGGAAGGCAGAGGCACAGTGGAGGAGGGCGTAGGGGGCGGTATATGAGTACGGGGAGAAGGCATGTCGGATGCTGGCCCACCAGCTCCGGAAACGGGAGGCAGCGAGAGTGATAGGGGGAGTCACAGATGCAGGAGGGAACCTGGTGTTGAGTGGTAGGGATCCTTTTACGAGGAGCTGTACCTGTCGGTGCCCCCTAGTGAGGTGGCGGGATGGACCGCTTTCTGGATAAGCTGGAGTTCCCAAGAGTAGAGGATGAGCGGGTTTGGGTATTCTGGGGTTTGTGTGGGCGCGGAAGACCCCGAGGGTGAGGAGGGTGTTCCTGGAGCAAGGCAGGGAGGTAGGCGGGTTGGCATTGCCCAACTTGTGTGGGTACTACTGGGCTGCGAATGTGGCAATGATACGTAGGTGGGTGATGGAGGGGGAGGGTGCCGCATGGAACAGGATGGAGGTGGCGTCCTGTGTGGGCACGAGTTTGGAGGTGCTGGTGACGACACCGCTCCCACTCCCCCCGGCAAAGTATTCTGAGTCCAGGAGAGATGGCTTCCCTCAAAATTTGGGGGCAGTGGAGGCAGCATAGGGGGGAATTGAAGGCCTCAGTGTGGGCCACGATACGGTGCAATCACCGATTTGCACCCGGGAGAATAGATGGTGGGTTTTTGCGTTGGCACAGGGCAGGCATCAGGCGGATGGGGGACCTTTTCCTCGATGGGAATTTTGTGACTTTAGACGAGTTGGAGGGGAAGTGGGGTCTCCCCCGGGAATATCTTCAGGTATATGCAGATTAGAGCGTTTGTTAAGCGGCAGGTGGCAGAGTTTCCGCTATTGCCACCAAGTGGGGTGCAGGATAGGGTGCTCTCGGGGACGTGGGTCGGTGAGGGTAGGATCTCGGCAATTTATCAGTTGATGCAGGAGGAGGAGGGGACCGCGGTGGAAGAGATGAAAGCGAAGTGGGAGGTGGAGCTAGGGGAGTAGATCGATGAGGGGACTTGGGCGGACGCACTGGGGAGGGTAAATTCGTCCTCTTCTTGCGCACGGCTCAGCTTAATTCAGCTGAAGGTGCTGCATTGGGCGCACATGACTGGGGCCAGGATGAGCCGGTTCTTTGGGGGAGAGGACAGGTGGTGAAGGATGTTCGGGGAGCCCAGCGAATCAGACCCACATGTTCTGGGCGTGTCCGGCGTTGGAGGGGTTTTGGAAGGGGGTGGCGGGGACCTTTTCCAAGGTCGTCGGCTCCAGGGTGGAACCAGGCTGGGGGCTCATGATCTTTGGGGTAGCATCTGAGCCTTGAGTGCAGGAGGCGAGAGAGGCCTGTATCCTGGCCTTTGCTTCTCTAGCAGCCCGGCGTAGGATTCTTTTACAGTGGAGGGACGCGAAGCCCCCGAGCCTGGAGGCGTGGATTAACGACATGGCCGGGTTCATCAGGCTGGAGAAGGTCAAGTTTGACCTGAGGGGATCGGTACAAGGGTTCTTCCGGCGGTGGCAGCCCTTTCTCGATTTTCTGATGGAGGGTTAGAGGGTGGTCAATCCCAGCAGCAGCCTGGGGGGTGGGGTGGGGGGGGGGCAGGAGGGTAAGGGGGGGTTGGGATCTTTTAAGGGGGTTTGTTTCTGCGACTGTTTGTTTTGCCACTTTCTTGTTTTTTTTGTATTGTTATTAATTTATTGCTTTGTATTGGGGGGGGGGGGTTCTTTCTGTTTATTTTTATACCTTGTTTATTTTATTGTTGGGAGAAAATTTGTAATTTTAAAATTTGAATAAAATTTTTTTTTTAAATAAATAATAATTTCCAGACTGTTCTCTCTTCTCTCTGATAGTTGATTTATTGGGAATTGTGATTCTGTGTCGGGGAAAGTGTGGCCTCTCTACCTGCACCACGCGCTACATGATAGCCATGGCGGTGGCGGATCTGGTGTTTATTATCACTTGCCCCGTACTGAACAAGATGAATCTTTATCATTTCCACTGGAATTTTCTGAACCTCACCACACTATGTAGCCTTTCAGACGTCCTGATTTCTTCAGCCGCGCACTGTTCTGTCTGGTTCACCGTCACTTTCTCCTTTGACCGATTTGTGACCATTTGCTGCCCGAAAGTGTGGAGCTTAGTGTCTGATTGGTTGAAGCTGCCCCCACCCTAATTGCTGAGATGCAGTTATCTGGCAATCACTTGAGGCCTGTTGAGGCCTCTTTAGGGGCACATTGTATTCTTCTCTTTGAAGTTAAGGTATTTTTTTGAGTCATCGGTTAGCTGAGGTCTGTAAAAAAGACAGAGAGACTGCGCACAAAGTAAGCAAGCACTTTGCAGGAGACTCATCCGGAGTGAGACTCGTACAGAGTGGAGGATTGAAATTTGGTAATTTGGTGCAGTGAGGTAAATCAGCAAAGGTAAGTGGAAAATCTAATTCTGCTGTTTTTCAGTTAAAAGTGCAGTGTGGAGCTTAGTGTCTGATTGGTTGAAGCTGCCCCCACCCTAATTGCTGAGAGGCAGTTATCTGGCAATCACTTGAGGCCTGTTGAGGCCTGTTTAGGGGCACATTGTATTCTTCTCTTTGAAGTTAAGGTATTTTTTTGAGTCATCGGTTAGCTGAGGTCTGTATAAAAGACAGAGAGACTGCGCACAAAGTAAGCAAGCACTTTCCAGGAGACTCATCCGGAGTGAGACTCGTACAGAGTGGAGGATTGAAATTTGGTAATTTGGTGCAGTGAGGTAATTCGGTGCAGAGTGTGAGGAGGTGCTTTTTAACCCTGGTAAGTGACTGGTAAGTAGTCTCTCTTTTTCTTTTCATTGTCTAATTTATTTATTTTTATTTTGAAATTCTAGTTGTTTAAGTTTACCAAGGGTTTAAGACATGGCAGGAGATCCCAGACCCGTGTCATGCTCCTCGTGTGCGATGTGGGAGCTCAGGGACACGTCCACTGTCCCTGGCTCCTTCACGTGCAAGAAGTGTGTTCAGTTGCAGCTCTTGTTAGACCGCTTGACGGCTCTGGAGCTGCGGATGGACTCACTTTGGAGCATTCACGATGCTGAGGAGGTCGTGGATAGCACGTTTAGCGAGTTGGTCACACCGCAGGTGAAGGTTACTGAGGGAGATAGAAAATGGGTGACCAAAAGAAAGAGCAAGAGTAGGAAGGCAGTGCAGGTGTCCCCTGCGGTCATCTCCCTGCAAAACAGATATACCGCTTTGGATACTGTTGAGGGAGATGGCTCACCAGGGGAAGGCAGCAGCAGCCAGGTTCATGGCACCGTGGCTGGCTCTGCTGCACAGCAGGGCAGGAAGAAAAATGGCAGGGCTATAGTGATAGGGGACTCGATCGTAGGGAATTTGTACTGGATATTGTATGAGTTAGGTACCAAGTTTAGAATCATAGGTTTTAGTGAAATGATAAAGTAGATTTAGGTGAGTATTGAGATGAGTGTGTAACCCAGGGTAACTTTGTGTGACCTAATGTAATCAAGTATAGCTAATGTAATCAAGTATAGCTAATGTAATCAAGTATAGTTAATATGATTAAAGCAGAAGACCCAGAAAAAGAGTATAGCTTTACCTAACATTTAAAATACAACAGTCACTTGGGAAAACAATGAACACGGCTCAGGGCTTAACTAAAATGGTTGGCCATAAATAAGGGCCATAAAAAGACAGGAATGAAGGAAGCCTGTTTTTGTATACATTCGGCCTTGGTCAGCAAAAACCACGCTTGTTTCAACAAGCAGGAAAGTTTACAGAGACGAGATAAGGACTGACTTATGGCTACCATGGTTGACGAAGCAGAGAGAGAAACGACCAGTCTTGACTGAGACAGATAGAGGCTCACTATAAACAGTGGTGGCCAAAGTAAGGAAAGCAAGATAAGAGGGCTGTAAATTAAGATAAGAGTTTGAATCATGGAGTTAAAATGTACATAAAAGGCGGTAAGCCCTGAAGCTTTTTTAGATTGCTCCGGACAATCTCAGCTTTGTTTTTCTCATGCTAAGGAAAATAAAGTTCACTGCTTGGAAGATCGCTCCTCAGACTCTCTGTGTTTTAATATTTGAATAGGTACAAACAAATTGTCGTCCTGGGGAACCACGAGAAAATTGGCGCTGCGAGAGCAGGGTTGGTGAGAGATCGCCCAGAAAAGCATCTGGAAGGAGTGGCGGAGGCGAAGGTCCGACCGGGGCTGGACATCCCAAAGCCGGCATTCTGACAGCAAGGTAAGCAGATTTGTATTGCACGTAAATCCTTGTTGTCAGAAAAGGGATCTCGAGGCCCGGCGCACTCAGCTCTTTGCTGGTCTTGAATCTCCCCAACCACAAAGATATCCTGCGTGACTAAAACCAAATTGGGTAAAATAGTTTTGAGAGACTGAGTCTGATCTGAAGAGTAGAGTTTTGCATGCAAAGCGCACTGTGAATACTGTATTGTCTGTGAGTGGGTAAAAAGGGAGACGAGAAAAAGGCCGAACGCTAAGGTAATGCAATTAGGTTAAGTCAACCGGTTTGGAGCGGGTTTTTCCAGGATACGACTTGCCCAGAAGAGAGTAAGTGTGGGAAAAATCTGCCAGTCCAAACCTACCCAGGACCTCGGGTAACGGACGTCAGCCGAGAGGGAGAGAGATCAGTGAGAGATCACTCTCTGACCTAATACGGTAGTCAAAAGCATAGGAGGGGAACCTAACCCCGGAGGGGGGGGGGATTAACAGCTAGAATAGAGAAAGTAAAAGACCAATTTGAACAAACTGGTCTGAGACAGCAGCGTGGAGGACTGAAATAAGAAGGAGAGTCGGAACACAGGTAGGGTAATAACTAACAACGTGGAAAGGTCACACTGACAAAACCGCCTAGCGGAAAGAGTGGTATAATCGATTGGGAAGGAAGATTAGTCAGGGAATTAAGAAAGGAAAATAACAAAAACGGAAGCAACACTGGATTGGGGAGAAATTACACATATAACTAACTTAAAAGAGGTAGAGAACGAGTGGCCGTATGTAAAGTGGGAAAGAATAGCCGATAGGAATTGGATAGACGAAATAAACTTGGAAACTCTAGGGAAATTAATAAAGGAATCTGATCGATATAGGGTTTCTATAGACATAGACGAGCACGTAAAAACCTACTACCCTCTAGCCCGGGAAAGGAAGATAGAGCCGGGACAGGGGACTACGGGGAAGTGGATATCGAGACCCCGGTTAGAATTACAGATATTGTCAAGGGACACCCAAGAGAAAGGTAAACAGGGGACTGAACACGGAAAAACGACACAGCAAGTAATAATCACTGTGACACCTAACTCTGACGGATTAAGTGATACAAATTGTGACAGTAATCCGAAAAGACAAGTAATGGCACACCAAATTAAAACACCAGTGGAAACATTAGGGGATAAATTCCCAGCCCTCAGGGGAGACATAGAACACGTTTCTAAAAAATGGGCCAAAAGAACAAGTAAAACTAATACACCGTGGCCGGAGGAAGGCACATGGTGCGTAGAGAGATGTGAGGACCAGAAGGGAATGATAAAGAACTACAAAATAAAAGATAAATCTAAGAAAAGAAAGGGAATGGAAAAGGAAAAGGAACGAGAAGAGGAGGGAAAGAATGATAGAAGAAAAGATGAGGGAAAAACAAGTCCTGATCCTTGCGAGGGTGAAAGTGAGACGTCACAGGGAAAAATAGAAGGAAAGAGGGTCAAAGCCAGCAGAAAGGAAAGAGAAAGAAGAAGAAGCATAGAGGAAACATGTGGGAAAAGGCGCAAAGAGGCAGAAAGACGAGAAAAGGGGGATGTATGGACGTGGAAGCACCCAGTAAGAGTCGAGGAAGAGACGGAAGGAGAGACAGGAGAAAGTAGTGACAGCGAAGGGGGACAATCAGTGTTAGGAGAACAAAGAAAATCGACGCGGGTAAGACACCAAACTGTAAAGTTTCCAGAGGTGGAAAAAAGAAAGAAAAAGGTGTTCCCGGTGATTCTGAAAGGTGGCAGAGCACAGTATATCCCTTGGTCAGGTCAGGATTTGCCTAATCTAATTAATGAATTACCCAATATTTTGGATGGGGCTGGAAGGTGGGTTGGACAGTTGGAAGCAGGAATGGTGGGAAAAAGGATGGCACTGGGTGACATCAAAGCTCTCCTGACAAAAGTGCTAGGAATGGACCAAATGGCAGAAGTAATGAGACGTGCCGGCATCCAGACCGCAGCTCATGACCCAAACGTAGACGGGACACTAATGGACCCGTACCGACAAGACATATGGCAGGCACTAAGGAATATGTACCCCAATCGAATGGATGTAAAAACCCTAAGGGGAGAGCCACTGGGAGAGGAGGAGAATGCAGCTGTGTATGTGGAAAATCAATTAAAAAGGTGGAAAAGGGACACGGAGAGGGACATTCTAACAGACCCGCTGACCAACTCCATGTTCCGGGCTGCAATTCTAGAGGGCCTGCCAGTCTCAGCTAAAACAAAACTGGAGGATGTAGTGGGCTTGGACTCAAAAAGTTACCGGGACTTTGTGGATTATGTTGCCCATGCAGTAGAAAGACATCGCAAAGATGAAAAGAATGCAGACAAACAGCTGAAGGAGATACAACGTAAACTCCTTCAGGCACAATTGGAGGAGATCAAAAACAAAGATAAGCTAAAGGCAAAAGAAGATCTCACACCCAGAAAAATAGCACCGATGATGGTGGAACAGAAGCCAGGGGAAATACCTGCACTAACAATAGGGGGAAGCGGAGATGGAGGCCAGCCCATCGTAACCTATAACATTTCTGCCTTCCCACTGCCCATAAACCCAGAAGCCCACAGCCTAAATTATCAAAACCGATACGCCCTACAAAATCAGACTGACTGGAATAAAAATGGGAAAGGACAGGGAGGTGGTAGGCCACCCTTTCAGAATCAGAGAGGACAGGGACAGGTTAATTATCAAACTCCGAGACAGGGACCACTGCCTGGCCCTCCAGGTGTGTGCTGGGGGTGCGGGGAGACAGGTCACATAAAAAGGAATTGCCCGCGGAATTCCACCAGACAGGGAGAAAACCAGCAACAGGCAGGCCAACAGCTGATCCAAGGGTCGCCGAACAGCGTCCCGATGTTTCAAGGGCCGGGGAACCATCAGAGTTTCGCATAGAGAGGCCCAGAGAACCCCGAAATGGTAGGACAGTACGTACAAATAACAGAAACCGCAGAGCAGGAACCTATAGTTAATGCTAGAGTAGGCGGGATCGAGGTCCCCATGATGATAGACACCGGTGCCACCTGTACGTGCATACAAACGAAATATGCGGATCACCTACCATTGTCAAACCGGTTTGTAAAAACTGTGGGGTTCTCGGGGAAAATAACACTAGCTCAAATGACGATGCCGGTGCCTATTACCATTGGAAATAAAACTACCCATGTACCTATTTTAGTATATGATAAAACTCCTTTAAATCTATTGGGAAGGGACGCAATCCTAGGTCTGGGACTGAAATTAGAATGTACCGAACAAGGAATTGATTTGATGGGAATGTATTCACTTGAGGTACCAGGAAAGGAAGGGGTTAATGTATATTGGCTGGGAGATATAGAGGAACAAATTAAAAAACAGATCTGGACAGTCTGGGGAAAACTTATAGACACTTGGGTTCCACAAGCCAAGTGGCCGAGAACAGAATTACATAGTACAATGATATTTGATGAAGGACAGGCACCTGAAATACAAGAGAAATGGGAAAAGGAGGCAGGACGAGAACAGGAAATAAAGTCAGGAAGTATTTTAATTGGACTAGAGGGAGTGGCCCTCGCAATCGTTAGGAATGAATGGATTGACAAATGGTTCTCTGTACCTGGGGCGGAGCCACATGTCACATTGAAAGTTAATCCGGGATATAGATCAAAGGACCTAGGACCCATGGTGTTAAGAGCGCAAGACTTAGAATTTGTACAGACAGACAGTGCGGATATTTGGACGTCCAGCGATGGACAAATGACGAAAATAATTTTGGATGTTAGGATGCTTGGGACACCAAAGCAGATAACAATAGGAGTGCAAAGTGAGAAACAGGAGCGGGAATGGAGAGAGAGCTTAGAGCAGGATTTGAACTCCCTCCCACAGGAGTTGTGGTCCAGACAGGACACGGATGTAGGGAGGGTTAAAAACGCTAATCCAGTTGAAGTCAGATTAAAGACAGGACGCCAGGGGCCCTATAGACCACAATACCCAATCAAGACAGAAGCAATTGAAGGAATTAGAGAAACGATTAAGGGATTGATAGAAGCAGGGGTATTAAAGGAAACCCGGAGTAGGTGTAATACCCCGCTCCTACCAGTAAAGAAGGCGGACGGAGAAAAATGGAGATTGGTGCATGACCTAAGGGCAATTAATGAGGTAGTGGAAGATATGCCCGTAGAAGTTCCAAACCCTTACACCTTGCTGACAAATATACCACCTGAAAGTAGATGGTTTACTGTAATCGACCTATGTTCAGCATTTTTTAGTGTGCCACTAGCTCCAGAAAGTCAGTATCTCTTTGCATTTACGTACGAGGGGAAACAATACACATACAATAGAATGCCCCAAGGATTTAAACATTCCCCACATGTATTCAATCAGGTGTTGAAAGCAGATTTAGAAGGAATACAGTTGGAAGGAACACTGCTACAGTATGTGGATGATTTACTATTATGCACAGAGACACAAGAACAATGCAGGAAGGATAGTTTAAAACTTTTGAAAAGACTACCAGAGGGGGGTCATAAAGTATCCTGGAAGAAGCTGCAGCTGTGCCAGAGAAAGGTAGAATACTTGGGGAGAGAAATATCCGCAGGGCAGAAGGGGATAGCTTCACAGCAAATAGAAGCAGTACTGAAAATTCCGAAACCACAGACGGTGGGACAAATGATGACATTTTTGGGAATGACAGGCTTCAGTTCAGAATGGGTGGAAAACTATGCAGAAAAAACGCAGGCACTACGAAAGATAATGAAGGAAGCAGGGTGTGACGAATTAAAAGCCAAACTAAAATGGGACAAAGATGCGCTAGAAGCATTTGAGAATATAAAGAGTGAAATGGCACAGGCACCAGCATTGGCTTTACCGACCTATGACAAGCCCTTTGATTTATTTGTGAGTAACAGAGAAGCCGGATTTGCTACAGCAGTGTTAACACAGGAAAATTGCAAGGGGAGGCGAAGGCAGACTGTAGCATATTATAGTACCAAGCTAGATGACGTAGCAATGGGATACCCGCCGTGTTATCAAGGCCTGGCAGCAGCTTGGTGGGCGTACGAAAAGGCAGCTACGGTCACAATGGGATATCCGATAAACATACATGTATACCATAAAATAGCTGAATTGATTGAAAAAGGGAAGTTTGTTCTGACGCCGGCTAGAATTCACCATTTTCAAATGCTGACCACATTCCCGGACATTACGATAGTAAAGTGCAATAGGGCCAACCCAGCTGACTATATGCCATTGCCACATGAGGGAGAGGAGCATGAGTGTGTGAGAGAGACAAGAGCGTTTATGAAACTGAGGAAAGATCTGAAGGCAGATAGGTTAAACACAGAAGAAAAGAGAACGTTGTATGTTGACGGCTCGTGCCATAGGGATCATAGGGGAAATCATGCTGGCTATGCAGTAGTTGAACAGAAAGGGAAAACATTTGAGGTAGTGGAGGCAAAAGAATGTGAGCAGCCATGCTCAGCCCAGTTAGCGGAGCTTGAAGCACTGACCAGAGCATGTGAATTAGCAAACGGGGAAGCAGTGGAAATTTATACTGATTCGGCCTATGCCCACGGGGTTTGTCACCTGTTTGGGGCAATATGGAAGCAAAGGGGATTTATGAAAAGCGGAGGAGGACCAATTCAACACGAAGTTCAAATCAGGGCTTTAATAAGGGCTATGATGGGCCCAAGGGAATTAGCCATAATTAAGTGTCAGGCGCATAAAAAGGGAATAGATAACATCACACAGGGAAATACCAAAGCTGACAAGGCGGCTAAAGAAGCATCAGGATACATTGAGGCTACGATAGCCCCAGTAGAAATAGCAAGGCCGCACCCAGGGCCAGGTGTGGGGAATATCGAACCTCAAATCACATTAGAAGATGTGGCACAATTGCAGGAAGAAGCCCCTGTAGCAGAAAAAACAATGTGGAGAGAGAGAGGAGCATTACAGGGACAACATGACAAAATATGGAGAAATGGGGAAGGGTTGATCATAGCACCCACATCGTTACTAACCGTACTAATTAGTGAAGCACACGGGGTGGATCACTGTGCGAGAGGAGAAGTGGCTAGGAAGATTAAGAAAGAAGGATTCTGGTCACCATACCTGCAGAACTCAATTGACTACATACTGGGTCTGTGTGAGGTGTGTGCTCAGAATAATATCAGGAAAGGCATTACTGCCCCAATAGGGCACATACCCATTCCAGAAGGGCCGTTTAAACATCTATGCATGGACTATGTGGATATGGGAAAGGTGGTAAGAGGAAAAAGATACATGCTAGTGATTATTGATAGATTCAGCAGATGGATAGAAGCAACGCCATCCAAAGATCAAGGATCTGGAACGGTAATTAACTTCCTGTCAAAAGAAATTATCCCAAGATTTGGCATACCCATGCAATTAAGTTCAGACAATGGATCTGCTTTTATAGTGAGGGCACTGAGAGAGACACTCTCAGCACTCCGTATAAAGCAGAGGTTTGGATGTGTGTATCATCCTCAATCCCAAGGAATGGTGGAGAGAGCAAACGGAACCCTCAAGGCTAAAATAAGCAAAATTTGTAGTGAGACAGGAAAAAACTGGATAGATGCTCTGCCATTGGCTTTAATGCAGTACAGGAGTCAGGAAAACAGAATCACACATTTAAGCCCGCATGAGATGATGACAGGAAGAGTAATGCCGGTGCCAAAGATCGGGGGAACAGGGGGCCCCACATTGGAGTGTTTAGATCAGGATGCAAGAGAGTATGTACGACAATTAACTTTTATACATATAACTATTTTTGAACAGGAAAAGGCCAAGGAGGAGGAGAGCCCTGCCACGGAACACCAGATCACACCGGGAGATCAAGTATACATCAGAAAGTTCCGGAGACGTTGGCATGAACCCAGACGAGAAGGGCCGTTTGAAGTCACCAGAGTATCTCCCACGGCGTTGCAAGTAGAAGGCAGTACACTGTGGTATCACTTGAACCATTGTACCAGAACGGTACCCGGGGTAGGGGAGAGAAGGGAGACTGAAGTTAGAGGTAGGGCGGATAGAAGTAGCAGCGAGGAAGAGATAGAACTACACGAGGAGAATCGTGAGGAGGAGGAGCAGAGCCAAAGTACAGCAGAAATAATAAATGATGATGAGAGTGGTTCTGTGCATGAGCTGGCTGATGATACAAATGCCCAGCCTGAGCCTGTTAGTCACGGTGCCGAGGGAGGTGAGGACGGGGAAAGGGCCTCGTTCCCCACATGGGACTTGGAAACTGTTTCCCTGGGGGACTTCCTTGACCCGTAACAAGGGAAAGCGGGATGCAGATGATATAGGGGTGCGGAATCAGGAAGGTAGAGTATTAAGACAAACAAGACGTAGGCGATCAGTGAGTACGGATACTATTTGGGAGAAAGCAACAAGGAACAGATGGTGGAAATGGGCTGAGTATACAGGTCAGAAAAACAGTGAGGGGAAAGATTGTGTGGTATGTGCATCAGAGAACCCTTATACCCAAGTAATTGATGTACCGTGGGGATCAGAAGACTGTAGAACCATGCGGCAAAACTGGAAAAAGGAAAATTGCCGTGCACACACCACATATACACAGACATATAAGGTAGGGAATCGGACATTCACGTATGAAACGGTAGACTGTACAGGATCCGCATGTATTGACCTTTGTAAAGGGAGGCTGCCGAGGTGTCAGTACCACTGTGTCCTGTTTGCTGGGGTAAAAAAGGGCATGTACAATCCCGCCCACAATTGTCCAAATTGGCCAAGAACGGCGATGGACGCGGTCCCGAAGGAATGGAGGGTACAGCCTAACTTACGAATCCAAGATTGTTATTTGAGGGTAAGCAGCACGGGGAGTAGTGTGGGACACTACACAGGAGAGTGTATACGGATTTGGAATATAACTAACGCCCTTAGTCTGATCATTCCTGTTAATGGGGGATCGCCACCCCCTCCTTATGTATTAGAATATCAAGTAAACCAACTGGCAGACCTCTGGTGGCTTTGTGGCCCGGAAAAAGGGATACTGGCACACTTACCACTGGATTGGAGGGGACTGTGTGCCCGAGTTATGTTGGCCCAGAGCACTGTAATACTGCCGGTGGAAGAAGAAATTAAAACCCGAAAAGTTAAGAGGGCATATACCCCTGACCCTAGGGTACAACTGGACGCAATCGGACAGCCCCGAGGCATCCCGAATGAGTTCAAAGCTAGGAACGAGATAGCTGCGGGGTTTGAATCCATATTTGTTTGGATCACACCCAGCAAAAACACTGAGTGGATCAATTACATCTATTATAATCAGCAGAGGTTTATTAATTATACAGATGATGCCCTGGAAGCATTGGGAGAGCAGTTGGATGCGACCAGTAAGATGGCATGGCAAAATCGACAGGCATTAGATTGGATCCTGGCGGAGAAAGGAGGGGTCTGTGTTATGTTTGGAGATCAGTGTTGCACATTTATCCCTAACAACACTGATCCAGAGGGGTCATTTACACGGGCCATGAATAAGTTGAAGAATCTTAGGGCAGAAGTGAAAGAAAATGCTGGGTTTGGGCATGAAGCCTGGAATTGGTTGGATAGGATGTTCGGAAGATGGGGGGCATGGTTCGCCAAAGCTGGAGCTGTAGCAATCACAATCATAACCGTTCTAGGACTCATATTTTGTTGTTTTCTACCCGCCCTGAGATCCTTCCTTACCAGAGTTGCAACACGGCAGATGATGGTTACAAGCAGCTCACGCTCGCGAGGAAAAACAGAGGAACGGGAAAACCTTGAGCTGCCTCCGATGAGCGGATTCACCATGACCCTGGTCGAGATGGAAACTCGTCACTCTGTGAAAGGACTATAATAATGGACGATTGCTTTGTACCAACAACAGCACCTGACTGAAATTCGCAAGAGACTTGGAGAACTTAGTCTGTACACAGGAATCAGTCTTTTTTCCTTCCCTTGACAAGGGTGGGAAGGTTTTTGGCTGATGACTGTCAGGAGCAAGCAATCTGGGGGAGCGACCCGAGAATTAGAACCTGGATAGATGAATTATGATAAAGAAGAATTAGGGACATTGTTCCCTGCCCAAAGTATTCGGCTCCTCCACATTGCCTGCAAAAAGTGTTTAAAATAAATTGTAAATGGGATCCAGTAAGGGGATTATTTGAGCTTGGTAATTTGTGTGAGGCTAGGGAATAGCCTCAAAGGGGGGACATGTAAGGGAATTTGTACTGGATATTGTATGAGTTAGGTACCAAGTTTAGAATCATAGGTTTTAGTGAAATGATAAAGTAGATTTAGGTGAGTATTGAGATGAGTGTGTAACCCAGGGTAACTTTGTGTGACCTAATGTAATCAAGTATATCTAATGTAATCAAGTATAGCTAATGTAATCAAGTATAGTTAATATGATTAAAGCAGAAGACCCAGAAAAAGAGTATAGCTTTACCTAACATTTAAAATACAACAGTCACTTGGGAAAACAATGAACACGGCTCAGGGCTTAACTAAAATGGTTGGCCATAAATAAGGGCCATAAAAAGACAGGAATGAAGGAAGCCTGTTTTTGTATACATTCGGCCTTGGTCAGCAAAAACCACGCTTGTTTCAACAAGCAGGAAAGTTTACAGAGACGAGATAAGGACTGACTTATGGCTACCATGGTTGACGAAGCAGAGAGAGAAACGACCAGTCTTGACTGAGACAGATAGAGGCTCACTATAAACAGTGGTGGCCAAAGTAAGGAAAGCAAGATAAGAGGGCTGTAAATTAAGATAAGAGTTTGAATCATGGAGTTAAAATGTACATAAAAGGCGGTAAGCCCTGAAGCTTTTTTAGATTGCTCCGGACAATCTCAGCTTTGTTTTTCTCATGCTAAGGAAAATAAAGTTCACTGCTTGGAAGATCGCTCCTCAGACTCTCTGTGTTTTAATATTTGAATAGGTACAAACAAATTGTCGTCCTGGGGAACCACGACATCATCTCCCTGCAAAACAGATATACCGCTTTGGATACTGTTGAGGGAGATGGCTCACCAGGGGAAGGCAGCAGCAGCCAGGTTCATGGCACCGTGGCTGGCTCTGCTGCACAGCAGGGCAGGAAGAAAAATGGCAGGGCTATAGTGATAGGGGACTCGATCGTAAGGGGAATAGACAGGCGGTTCTGTGGACGCAATCGAGACTCCAGGATGGTATGTTGCCTCCCTGGTGCAAGGGTCAAGGATGTCTCGGAGCGGCTGCAGGACATTCTAGGGGGGGAGGGTGAACAGCCAGCTGTCGTGGTGCACATAGGCACAAACGATATAGGTAAAAAACGGGATGAGGTCCTACAAGCGGAATTCAGGGAGTTAGGAGTTAAACTAAAAAGTAGGACCTCAAAGGTAATAATCTCAGGATTGCTACCAGTGCCACGAGCTAGTCAGAGTAGGAATGTCAGGATAGATAGGATGAATGCGTGGCTCGAGAGATGGTGCAAGAGGGAGGGATTCAAACTCCTGGGGCATTGGGACCGGTTCTGGGGGAGGTGGGACCAGTACAAACCGGACGGTCTGCACTTGGGCAGGACTGGAACCGATGTCCTAGGGGGGTGTTTTCTAGAGCTGTTGGGGAGGGTTTAACTAATGTGGCAGGGGGATGGGAACCAATGCTGGAAGTTGGAAGGTAGTAAAACAGGGACAGAAACAAAAGGAAGTAAGGGGAAAAGTGCAAGGCAGAGAAGACATAGTCAGAAATCCATAAGGGCGACAGTACAAGGTACAGTGACTGAGGGGAGCACAGTGAATAGGCCCAGTAATAACAAAAGGAATAAAACTGGAGATGTTAAGATTCAAAACAGAGGTAAAAAAACCAACATAAGTGTACTTTACCTGAATGCTCGTAGTATTCGGAATAAAGTAAATGAGTTGGTGGCACAAATCATCGTGAAGGACTATGATTTAGTGGCCATTACTGAAACATGGTTAAAGGATGGTCACGACTGGGAGTTAAATATCCGAGGGTATCAAACTATTCGGAAGGACAGAGTGGATGGTAAGGGAGGTGGTGTTGCTCTGTTATTTAAGGATGACATCCGGGCAATAGTAAGGGATGACATCGGTGCTATGGAGGATAAGGTTGAATCCATTTGGGTGGAAATCAGGAATAGTAAGGCGAAAAAGTCACTGATAGGAGTAGTCTATCGGCCACCAAATAGTAACGAGATGGTGGGGCAGGCAATAAACAAAGAAATAACTGATGCATGTAGAAATGGTACAGCAGTTATCATGGGGGATTTTAATCTACATGTCGATTGGTTTAACCAGGTCGGTCAAGGCAACCGTGAGGAGGAGTTTATAGAATGTATCCGCGATAGTTTCCTAGAACAGTATGTAATGGAACCTACGAGGGAACAAGCGGTCCTAGATCTTGTCCTGTGTAATGAGACAGGATTGATTCATGATCTCATAGTTAGGGATCCTCTCGGAAGGAGCGATCACAATATGGTGGAATTTAAAATACAGATGGAGGGTGAGAAAGTAAAATCAAATACAAATGTTTTGTGTTTAAACAAAGGAGATTACAAGGGGATGAGAGAAGAACTAGCTAAGGTAGACTGGGAGCTAAGACTTTATGGTGGAACAGTTGAGGAACAGTGGAGAACCTTCCAAGCGATTTTTCACAGTGCTCAGCAAAGGTTTATACCAACAAAAAGGAAGGACGGAAGAAAGAGGGAAAATCGACCGTGGATATCTAAGGAAATAAGGGAGAGTATCAAATTGAAGGAAAAAGCATATAAAGTGGCAAAGATTGCTGGGAGATTAGAGGACTGGGAAATCTTTAGGGGGCAACAGAAAGCTACTAAAAAAGCTATAAAGAAGAGGAAGATAGAGTATGAGAGTAAACTTGCTCAGAATATAAAAGCAGACAGTAAAAGTTTTTACAAATATATAAGACAAAAAAGAGTGGCTAAGGTAAATATTGGTCCTTTAGAGGATGAGAAGGGAGTTTTAATATTGGGAAATGAGGAAATGGCTGAGGAACTGAACAGGTTTTTTGGGTCGGTCTTCACAGTGGAAGACACAAATAACATGCCAGTGACTGATAGAAATGAGGCTATGACAGGTGAGGACCTTGAGACGATTGTTATCACTAAGGAGGGAGTGATGGGCAAGCTAATGGGGCTAAAGGTAGACAAGTCTCCTGGCCCTGATGGAATGCATCCCAGAGTGCTAAAAGAGATGGCTAGGGAAATTGCAGATGCACTAGTGATAATTTACCGAAATTCACTAGACTCTGGGGTGGTCCCGGTGGATTGGAAATTAGCAAACGTGACGCCACTGTTTAAATTAGGAGGTAGGCAGAAAGCAGGAAATTATAGGCCAGTGAGTTTAACTTCGGTAATAGGGAAGATGCTGGAATCTATCATCAAGGAAGAAATTGCGAGACATCTGGATAGAAATTGTCCCATTGGGCAGACGCAGCATGGGTTCGTAAAAGGCAGGTCGTGCCTAACTAATTTAGTGGAATTTTTTGAGGACATTACCAGTGCAGTAGATAACGGGGAGTCGATGGATGTGGTATATCTGGATTTCCAGAAAGCCTTTGACAAGGTGCCACACAAAAGGTTGCTGCATAAGATAAAGATGCATGGCATTAAGGGTAAAGTAGTAGCATGGATAGAGGATTGGTTAATTAATAGAAAGCAAAGAGTTGGGATAAATGGGTGTTTCTCTGGTTGGCAATCAGTAGCTAGTGGTGTCCCTCAGGGATCCGTGTTGGGCCCACAATTGTTCACAATTTACATTGATGATTTGGAGTTGGGGACCAAGGGCAATGTGTCCAAGTTTGCAGATGACACTAAGGTGAGTGGTAAAGCGAAAAGTGCAGAGGATACTGGAAGTCTGCAGAGGGATTTGGATAGGTTAAGTGAATGGGCTCGGGTCTGGCAGATGGAATACAATGTTGACAAATGTGAGGTTATCCATTTTGGTAGGAATAACAGCAAACGGGATTATTATTTAAACGATAAAATATTAAAGCATGCCGCTGTTCAGAGAGACTTGGGTGTGCTAGTGCATGAGTCACAGAAGGTTGGTTTACAAGTGCAACAGGTGATTAAGGAGGCAAATGGAATTTTGTCCTTCATTGCTAGAGGGATGGAGTTTAAGACTAGGGAGGTTATGTTGCAATTGTATAAGGTGTTAGTGCGGCCACACCTGGAGTATTGTGTTCAGTTTTGGTCTCCTTACTTGAGAAAGGACGTACTGGCGCTGGAGGGTGTGCAGAGGAGATTCACTAGGTTAATCCCAGAGCTGAAGGGGTTGGATTATGAGGAGAGGTTGAGTAGACTGGGACTGTACTCGTTGGAATTTAGAAGGATGAGGGGGGATCTTATAGAAACATTTAAAATTATGAAGGGAATAGATAGGATAGATGCGGGCAGGTTGTTTCCACTGGCGGGTGACAGCAGAACTAGGGGGCATAGCCTCAAAATAAGGGGAAGTAGATTTAGAACTGAGTTTAGGAGGAACTTCTTCACCCAAAGGGTTGTGAATCTATGGAATTCCTTGCCCAGTGAAGCAGTTGAGGCTCCTTCATTACATGTTTTTAAGGTAAAGATAGATAGTTTTTTGAAGAATAAAGGGATTAAGGGTTATGGTGCTCGGGCCGGAAAGTGGAGCTGAGTCCACAAAAGATCAGCCATGATCTCATTGAATGGCGGAGCAGGCTCGAGGGGCCAGATGGCCTACTCCTGCTCCTAGTTCTTATGTTCTTATGTTCTTATGAAACTGAAAACTAAATATTGCACAGAGAGAACTGCGGCTGTGGTTCTGTCAATAACCTGCATCGTGGTCTGTGTCAGAAACATCCCCTGGTACTTTTTATATGAACCTATGCAGACAATCGACAATGTCCAGTGGGGCTGTCAGAGAAAGATGAGCTTTTTCACTGACCCCATGTGGGTCTCATTTATCTTGTTTGCTCAGATTACAAGCCCATTGATCCCATTCGGCATAATCCTGTTGATCAACGCTCTGACAGTCAGACACATTATAATCACCAGTCGTGTCCGGAAGACACTGAAGGCTCAGAAACAGGGAGACAAACGCAGAGACCCAGAGATGGAGAGCAGAAGGAAGTCAATAATTTTACTCTTCAGCCTCTCCGGAACGTTCATTGCCCTCTGGACAGTGTTTGAATTTAACGTGATCTATTTTGATTTGAGGGGAGTAATTGACCTCACTGAATCTCAATATAATTTACAGGTAGTTGGATATATGCTGCTAGATTTAAATTGCTGCACAAATACAATTATTTATGTGATAACTCAGTCCAAGTTCAGGGAGCAGGTCAAGATCGCGGTGACATATCCGGTTACATCAATTAGGAAGCTAATCAATAAATACAACTGACAGAGCTCCTCAAATCGGGACTAACTGCCCCGCTAAGCCAGTCAGGAGCTCCACCGCTGACCTGCATCATCCCAGCCAATCAGGAGCTCCAGTCACTTTTCGGCAGTCTTTCAGCCAATCAGGAGGTCCAGCCAGTCGCTGATTTACAGCCCCTCAGCTAATTAGAGACTCTGATTTCAGACTGACAGCTGCTAAAGCCAATCAATGAACTCGGAACACTGAGAGTTCAGCCTATCAGAGACCCTCCTGGGATATGGGGATGTTCGCAGTTAACCAGCTTTCTCAGTCCCTCCATTGAATAGGTCCGTATTCCAAAGTCAATGATCAATGTTTCTGAGATATTCTCATCAATTCAGCAACCCAGGAGCAAGTTCCACACTCTGTCCAATCAGTGAATAAAACATCCTGCTGTGTTTACAGAGGAATTAATTAGTTACTCTCCCCTGCTCTGTCACCTAGATTTAGTCTGACCACAATTCGACCGTCTCTAGCTCCTCCCGATAAATTATTGTGCTACGTGTGAACAGGGCCCTTCTGAAGGGTAACTAGGGATGGACAATAAATGTTGGCCTAACCAGCAATGCCCACATGCCGTAAATTTGACACTGCCAGATTGCCACATACTTTCCCTCTTTACTGTTTACCCTTCTGAAATGTGCAACCTTACTTCTGAAATAATGTACATGGATTTCTTTGCATTTCCACCAATGCCTTTACATTATTGCTACTGCTGTTTTTAAAGTATGATTAGTGGTGTTCTAAATGTAGTAGCAATAGGAGGAGGAGCATTTAAACAAAAGCAATAATGGTATCCATACTTTCAACCACGTGGTATGAAGATACCTATACACATTTCTTTTCGTTTATTGTCATTGTTATCTCCTAGAATCATATTTATGCTTTGGTTTTTTTTCGGTTTGATCGACATATGTTGCACTTTAGGACACCACGGTAGCATTGTGGTTAGCACAATTGCTTCAGAACTCCAGGGTCCCAGTTTCGATTCCCGGCTTGAGTCACTGTCTGTGCGGAGTCTGCACGTTCTCCCCGTGTCTGCGTGGGTTTCCTCCGGGTGCTCCGGTTTCCTCCCCCAGTCCAAAGATGTGCAGGTTAGCTGAATTGGCCGTGCTAAGTTGCCCTTAGTGTACAGAATTGCCCTTAGTGTTGGTCTAGATAATGGGGTTAAGGGTGGAGGTGTGGTCCTGGGTCGGGTGCTCTTTCCAAGAGCCGGTGCAGACTCGATGGGCCGAATGGCCTCCTTCTGCACTGTAAATTCTATGAAATTTATGTTGCTCAGCGTTTTGTGGTGTGTTTCTAAAACCCTTTGCTCCCCTCTCTCATCTGGACTCTTCTATCTCAAATAAACATGTGGCCCCGTTTTTCTTCAGAACAATCTGCTTAATATCCAGAAATGCATATTGAGTGACACTGAGGGGAAAGTTTGAAGGTGGTGATAACTCACCTGCTACAGACACACATAACTGCCGGTACACACGTATTCAATCACAATCACACTCAATTAGTTAGCTCACACAGCCCTCCAGTTTAGCACAGTGGGCTAAACAGCTGGCTTGTAATGCAGAACAAGGCCAGCATCGCGGGTTAAGTTCCCGTAATCCCCTCCCTGCACAGGCGCTGGAATGTGGCGACTAGGGGCTTTTCACTGTAACTTCATTGAAGACAAGTTGTGACAATAAGCAATTATTATATTAGTATTACTGAGAATTTCAAATATTCATCAATCATTGAGTAACAAAATATCCTCATCTCTGTCCTAAATGGTTTCTCTCTATTTGATATTGCGCCCCCGCTCCCCAAACATGACTCAGAACTCACAAACGAGGGAGAACATTTAACCTGCAGCAAGGCTGTGTATCCCTGTCAGCATTTTATATTTCTCAATCTGATCACATCGTCACTGTGAAGAATACTGGGCTAGTGTGGCCAATCTCTCTTGGTAAGACACTCCCAACATCCCAGGAAGGAATCTGATGAAACTTCGTTTCATTCCCTCTGTGAAAAAAAAACTGTGATTCTGAACAGAGACTGAAACTGATCAGAAGACTCCAGGTCCGGGTTAACCAGGTTCTCCACAACTGGAGAAAGGTGTTCGTCTCAGTGTGTTTGTGTGTGTGCGTCTATGTGGGGAGGCGGGGGGGGGGGGGGGTCTGAGTGTGTATGCGCCTTTGTGAGTCTATATGTGTATTTCGCTGTCTGTGTGAGTTTGTATGTCTGCATGCGTGTCTCTCTGTGTGTGTATGTGTGCGTGTCGGTGCGTCACTGTGGTATATGTGCCTATGTAAGTGTTTGTCTGTGTGCTTGACTTTCTATGTCTGTCTGGCGGTGTATCTAAGTGTGTGTGTCGTGTATATCTAGTGTATGTGTATGCGCGTGGGTGGACGTGGGCATATGTCTGTCTGTATATGTTAGTTTGCGTCCCTGTGTCTGTCCGTGTGTGTCTGTCCATGTGTGTCTTATGTGAATGTGTATGTACCCGTGTGCATGTGTCTGTGTGGGTGGGTGTGGGTTTGGGAGTGTGTGTGTGTAGGGGGGTATCTCGCTGTGTGAGGTCGGCAAGTGAAGCGATTCCACAACCAACGCATCAGATTAGCTCTGAAGATCGGCCACATCCAGTCGTGAATTACGATGTGCAATTGAACAACTCACTGGAGGAGGAGGCTCCACAAATATCCCCATCCTCAAAGATGCAGGAGTCCAGCACATACGTGCAAGGGGCAAGTCTGAGTCATCAGACAGAAGTGCGGAGTGGATGATCCATCTCGGTCTCCCCCAGAGGTCCCCAGCAAAATCCTGGAACTCCCTTCCTAACACATCAGTGAATATACCTGCCCCTGAAGGACTGCAGGAGTCAAATGAGGCAACTCATCACCACCTTCCGAAGGGCAACTAGGGATGGGCAATGCATTCTGGCCGAACCACAACCCATAAATGAATATTTTTTTAAAAAGTTATAGAGCTGGGAGATGGGGAGAGAAAGAGGCAGAGAAGGAGAGAGGGAGAAAGATGGGTTATTGGATATCAGGACGTTTAGCGCTGGGGAGGAGGGGAGAGTGAAAGAAAGAGGGAGAGAGGAGCAACGATGGGTTATTAAACAGGTAGAGATGTGCTATTGAATAGATATGGAATTGTGGAGGAGAGGAGAGTGAAAGAGACAGAAAGGAAGATAGGCGCAGAGATGGGCTATTGGATAGGGAGACACATTCTATTGGATAGTTCGAGATGTAGTATTGGATAGGTCGACGTGGAGTATTGGATAGGTAGAGATGGAGTAGTGGACAGGCAGTGATGGAATAGTGCATAGTTAGAGGTGTAGTATTAGATAGGCCGTGGGGCAGCACGGCTGGCTGTGGTTAGCCTGCTGCCTCACGGCGACGAGGTCCCAAGTTCGATTCCGGCTCTGGGTCACTGCCCGTGTGGAGTTTGCACATTCTCCCCGTGTTTGCATGGGTTTCGCCCCCACAACCTAAAATACGTGCAGGGGAGATGGATTGAGCACGCTAAATTGCCCCTTAATTATAGAAAATGAATTGGGGACTCTAAATTTATAAAAAGGATAGACAGCGATGGAATATTGGATATGTAGAGGTGTAGTTTTGGATAGATATGGACCTGGGGGAAGAGAAAGAGACAGAGAGGGAGAGAGGAGCATAGATGGGCTATTGGATGGGCAGGGATGGATATCGGGTAAGTATAGACCTGAGGAGGAAGGGAGAGAATGTGGCAGAGATTGTGTTTGGATCGGTAAAAATGGAGATCGTCAAAAGGGAGAGTTGGGGAAGAGGGAGACGGAGAGGAATAGGAGATAAATAGACCGGGAGAGAAGCAAGATGAGGCCGGATTGTGAAAATGAACATATTGCCAATATACCGGTTTGTTTTTCAGTCCCTCCCAAATTTTCTCCCCAAAGCCTTTTTTCGGAATGCGGATGGGCCAATCTGGGAATTTGTGTGGGAAGAGGGAGGCCGAGGGTTTGTAGGATTCTGCGGTACAGGCAGAGGCAGAAAGGGGGCTGGCTCTCCCGAATTTGCATTACTATTGGGCAGCGAATGTGGAAATGGTGAGATGATGGCGGGGGTAGGGGTATTGTGAGGAGTGCATATTGGATCAGGTAAGAGGTGCAATCGTGCGAGGACAAGTCTGGGCTGGTTTAGCACAGTGGGCTAAGACAGCCGGCTTGCAATGAGGAACAAGACCAGCAGCGCGGGTTCAAGTCCCATTCCAGCTACCCCAAACAGGGACCGAAATGCTTTTCACAGTAACCTTTCCAGCAGAGGGCAGTAGAGCCGAGCTGCAGATTGGCTGTTGCGGGGAAAATTTGCAGCAGTGCATTGCGGTCACTGCATCCGGAACGTGTACCTGAGCAAGACACCGTCCATGTTCAAGTGAAGGCAAGCATCCAGCAGAGGGCAGTAGAGAGCAGCTGCTGATTGGCTGTTGCAGGGAAAATTTGCATCAGTGCATTCCGGTCACCGCATCTTGACGGTGGTTTGAGGAGGAGCTGTTATCAAGTGACAGTTGAACCCTAAACTCCTCGTCTAACCAAAATAAAACAATCACTGTAAGGATCCCAGCTGAGTAAAGGTAAAGAGGGAGACTAGAGGGCAGGTAGAAGGAGAAAGAAGTTGAACCGTGACCTCACAGCCTGCAGGTAATTGATTGGCTGGTGACTGGTAAGTAGTTTTTCCTTTCCCTGAGGTGTTATCCTGTTGGGGCGCAGTGGTTGGCTGAGTGAGTGTTTGCCGAGTAGGGGTGTAATTTTTTTTTAAACTTACTGTTTCCAGCTGAATCCGGTCGGAGTGAGGACAGAGTTATTGCTGGGTCAGTAGTAAAGATTTAAATTGTTTGCGGAGGCCCATAACAGCTGATTGCTGTTCTTGTTTGGGGTGTAGTGGTTGCTGGTTAAGTGTTTTATTTTTACCTGTATTTAAGTTGGGCAGTTCCTAAACCCTAGACACTATATTTGTAGTGTCTCCCACCCTTCCACCTCCTCCAAACCAAGAGGTAGAGTGAATTAAAGGTAAGCTCTTTCTTTCTTTTACTTTTTTTTTATCTATTGGGGATGGCAGGGAAGGCAGTGCAATGTTCCTCCTGCAGAATGTTTGAGGTGAGAGACGCCGTCAGTGTCCCTGCTGATTTCACCTGTGGGAGGTGCACCCATCTGCAGCTCCTCATAAACCGCGTTTTTGAACAGGAGCTGGAGGTGGATGAATTCGGGAGGCAGAGGTCGTCATAGATAGTAACTTCAGGGATGTAGTTACTCCGCAGAATCAAGATAGATGGGTGACAGTGAGAGGAGCTGGGAGGAAGCAGTCAGTGCAGGGATCCTCTGTGGTTGTTCCCCTCAGTAACAAGTATACCGTTTTGAATGCTGTTGAAGGGGATGACCTACCAGGCGTAAGCCACAGTGAATGGATCTCCAGCACAGAGTCCGGCCGTGTGGCTCAGAAGGGAAGGAGGGAGAGCAGGAGAGCAATAGTTATTGGGGACTCGATAGTTAGATGGACAGATAGACGGTTATGCGGCACGAGAGTCTCACGGATGGTATGTTGCCTCCCAGGTGCCAGGGTCTGTAACGTCGCGGACCGTGTTTTCAGAATCCATAAGAGGGAGGGGGAACAGTCACAAGTCGTGGTACACATTGGTACCAACGACATGGGTAATAGAAGGGATGGAGATTTAAAACAGGAATTTAGGGAGCTCGGGTGGAAGCTGAGAGCCAGGATAAACAATGCTGTCATTTCTGGTTTGTTGCCGGTGCTACTGAGGTGAGGAACAGGGAGGGAGTGAAGATAAACACGTGGCTGCAGGGAGGTGTAGGAGGGAGGGTTTCAGTTACGTGGATAATTGGAGCACATTTTGGGGAAGGTGGGGCCTGTACAGACAGGACGGTTTGCACATGAAACAGTGAGGCACCAATATCCTGGGAGGGAAATTTGCTACGGCTCTTCGGGAAGTGGGGGGGGGGGGGGTTTAAACTAATTTGTCAGGGGGATGGGAAAACGAGCTGTAGTCCAGAAGCCAGTGTTGAGAGTAGTGAGGTTCTGAGGAGAGTAACAAGGTCGCAGGAGTGTACCGGCAGACAGAAATGTGGGTTAAAGTATTCTACGTCAATGCCAAGAGCATCCGGAATAAGGTAGGTGAACTTGG
Organism: Scyliorhinus canicula; assembly: GCF_902713615.1. Classification (NCBI taxonomy): domain Eukaryota; kingdom Metazoa; phylum Chordata; class Chondrichthyes; order Carcharhiniformes; family Scyliorhinidae; genus Scyliorhinus; species Scyliorhinus canicula. The sequence continues at coordinate 10,223,487 of NC_052175.1, read as the reverse complement.
AGCGTGGATTGGTACTTGGGACTACGATGTTGTGGCCATTACGGGGACATTGTTAGAACAGGGACAGGAATGGTTGTTGGATGTCCTGGGGTATAGATGTTTCAGTAAGAGTAGGAAAGCGGTAAAAGAGGTGGAGGAGTAGCATTGTTAATCAAGGATAGTTTAACGGCTCCAGAAAGGCAGTTTGAAGGGGATCTGCCTACTTTGGTAGTATGGGCCAAAGTTAGAAATAGGAAAGGAGCGGTCACATTGTTAGGAGTTTTCTTTAGGCCCCCAAATAGTAATAGAGATATGGAGGAAGGAATTGCAAAACAGATTATAGATATGGAGGTCTCAGGGTAGTTGTCATGGATGACTTTAACTTTCCAAATATTGATTGGAACCTCTATAGGTCGAACAGTTCGGATGGGGCAGTTTTTGTAGTGTGTGCAGGAGGGTTTCCTGACACAATATGTGGATTGGTCGACAAGAGGGTTCTTGTTCATTCACCTCACATTGCCTAACATTGGATTTGGTACTGGGCAATGAACCGGGCCAAGTGTTAGATTTGTTTGTGGGAGAGCACTTTGGAGATAGTGATCACAATTCGGTGTCTTTCACTATTACAATGGAGAGGGATAGGGCCAGGCGGCAGGGCAAGGCTTATAATTGGGGGAGGAGTACTTTTGATGCGATTAGACAAGAATTAGGGAGCAAAAGATGGGAACAGAAACTATCAGGGAAAGGCACAAATGAAAAGTGGACCTTGTTCATGGAACAAATACTACGTGTCCTTGATAGATATGTCCCTGTCAGGCAGGGAGGAAATGGCCGTGTGAGGGAACCATGGTTCACAAAAGAGGTTGAATGCCTTGTCAAGAGGAAAAAGGATGAGTATGTAAGGATGAGAAAACAAGGTTCAGTTGGGTCGCTTGAGAGTTATAAGGCAGCAAGGAATGAGCTACAAAAAAGGACTAAGGAGAGCCAGAAGTCCATGAGAAGTCCTTGGCGGGTCGGATCAAGGAAATTCCCAAACTTTTTACTCTTATGTGAGAAATAAAAGAATGACCAGGATGAGGGTAGGGCCGGTCAAAGGCAGTAGTGGGAAGTTGTGCATTGAGTCAGAAGAAATAGGAGAGGCGTTGAATGAATACTTTTCTTCAGTGTTCACCGAGGAGAGGGGCAGGTATTTGAGTGTGATACAGGCAGGTAGGCTGGAGGAGGTAAATGTTCTGAGGAAGGATGTATTAGCAATTTTGAAAAACCTGAGGGTCGACAAGTCCCCTGTGCCAGATGGGATATATCCAAGAATTCTTTGGGAGGCAAGGGATGAGATTTCAGTGCCTTTGGCTTTGATCTTTGGGCCCTCACTGTCCACGGGGATAGTGCCAGAGGACTGGAGAGTGGCGAATGTTGTTCCTCTGTTCAAGAAAGGGAATAGGAATCACCCTGGTAATTATAGGCAATTAAGTCTTACTTCGGTTGTCGGTAAGTTAATGGAAAAGATCCTGAAGGATAGGATTCATGACCATTTGAAAAGATGCAGATTAATCCGGGATCGTCAACACGGATTCATGAAGGGTAAGTTTTGCCTCACAAATTTGATTGAATTCTTTGAGAAGGTAACTAATTGTGTAGATGAAGGTAGAGCAGTTGATGTCGTATACATGGATTTTAGTAAGGCGTTTGATAAGGTTCCCCATCGTCAGCTCATGAAGAAAGTAAGGAGGTGTGGGATAGAGGGAAATTTGGCCAATTGGATAAGTAACTGGCTATCACATAGAAGACAGTGGTGAATGGAACATTTTCACACTGGAGAACAGTTACCAGCGGTGTACCACATTGATCAGTGCTGGGTCCATTGCTATTTGTGATTTTTATCAATGACTTGGAGGAGGGGGCTGAAGGGTGTGTCAGTAAATTTGCTGATGACACCAAGATTGCTGTAGTAGTCCACTACTACACTGAGGTGGAGGGCTGTTGTAGGCTGCAAGGAGACATTGATAGGATGCAGAGCTGGGCCGAAAAATGGCAGATGAGGTTTAACCCTGATAAGTGCGAGGTGATTCATTTTGGTAGAAAAAAATTGAATGCGGAGTACAGGGTGAACGTCAGGGTTCTGAGGAATGCGGATGACTATAGGGCACTGTTAAGATAGACTGTTTACGGCAGGGTACTGTAAACATAGCCTGATTTCTGTTGAACATTGTTTACATCGGTTGGGGCACTGTTTATATTGACTGTTTACAGTATAGCACAGTTTATATAGACTTTACTGCACAGCACTGTTTACATAGACTCTGTTTACTGAAAGGCGCTGTTCACATAGACTGCTTACTGTAGGCCAAAGTTTACACTGGCTATCTACTGTACGGCACAGTTTACAAAGGCTGTTTCCTGGAGGGAACTGTTACATAACTCTGTTTAATGCAAGGCACTGTCTATATGGACTGTTTACTGCAGGGCACTAATTACATAGACTGTTTTCGGTCAGACACTGTTTACATAGACTGTTTATTGCAGGAGACTGTTTACATAGTCTGTTTACTGTAGGGCGCTGCAAAAAAATACTGTTTTCTGTTGAACACTGCATAGACTGTGCGGCGCAGGGCTCTAAGGGCAATTTATCATGGCCAATACACCTAACCTGCACATCTTTGGATTGTGGGAGGAAACCGGTGCACCCGAAGGAAACCCACGCACACACGAGGAGGATGTGCAGACTCCGCACAGACAGTGACCTAAGCCAGAATCGAACATGGGACCCTAGAGCTGTGAAGCGATTGGGCTATCCACAATGCTACCGTGGTGCCCGGTCGCCCAGTGCTGTCGGGCACTGTTTATAAGACTGTTTTCTGCAAGACACTTTCCATTGATTTTTTACGAACTGGCACGCTTATATTGACTGTTTACTGTCGTGCACTGTTTAGAGAGACTGTTAACTGTAGTGCACTGTTTACAATGACTGTTTTCTGTAGGGCACGGTTTCTACAGACTACAATGGGGCAATGTTTATATAGACTGTTTATGGGAGGGCAATGTTTATTTAGACTATTTACTGTCGGGGACTGATTACATAGACTGTTTACTGAAGGGCACTGTAAACATAGACTGTTTTCTGTTGAACACTGTTTACATGGTCTGTTTACTGTAGGGCATGTTTAGATAAACTGTTTTCTGTGGGACTCGTTCCATAGACTGTTTACGAAGGGCACTGTTTATATACTGGAGACTGTAGGGCACTGTTTACATAGACTGTTTACTGCAGCACATTGTTGATATAGACTGTTTAATAGAGGGCACTGTTTATATTAAAAATTTACTGTAGGGCACTGTTTACATCGACTGTTTTCTGTAGGACAGTGTTTACACTGGCTATATACTGCACGATACTGTTTATATAGACTGTTTAATGTAGGGCACTGTTTATATAGACTATTTACTCTAGGGCACTGTTGATATAGACTGTTTACTGTAGGGCACTGTTTAAATATACTGTTTACTGTAGGGCACTGTTTACACAGACTGTTTACTGCTGGGCAGTGTTGAAATAGACTGTTTACTGTAGGGCACTGTTTATATAGACTGTTTACTGTAGGGCACTGTTTATATAGACTGTTTACTGTAGGGCATGTTTAAATAAACTGTTTAATGTAGGGCACTGTTTATATAGACTGTTTACTGTAGGACACTGTTTAAATAGGCTGTTTACTGTAGAGCACTGTAAACATAGTCTGTTTTCTGTTGAATCCTGCTTCCATTGACTGTTAGACTGTTTACTGCAGGGAATGTTTACATAGACTGTTTTCTGTAGGACACTTTCCATAGACTGTTTACGAAGGGCATGTTTATATAGACTGTTTACTGTAGCGCACTTTTTTTTACAGAGACTGTTCTCGGTAGGGCACTGTTTACTTTGTCTGTTTACTGGAGGGCACTGTTTTTATAGACTGTTTATTGTAGGGCACAGTTTACATAGACTGTTTACTGGGGGAAGCAGTTTACAGAGAATGTTTTTTGTAGTAGAATGTTTCCACAGACTGTTTACTGTCGGGCAAAGTTTACATAGACTGTTTACTGTATGGCACTGTTTATATCGACTGTTTACTGTACGGCACTGTTTGTGTAGACTTTTTACTGTACGGCACTGTTTACATCAACTGTTTACTGTCGGGCACTATGTGTATCTTCAATTGACTGTCGGGCACTGTTTACATAGGCTGTTTTCTGTAGGACAGTGTTTACACTGGCTGTAGTATACGACACTGTTTATAAAGGCTATTTACTGTAGGGCACTGTTTATATGGACTGTTTTCTTTCGGACACTGTTTGCATTGCGCTGTTTTCTGTAGGACAGTGCTTACACTGTCTATATACTGTACACTTTATATAGACTGTTTACTGTAGGGCACTGTTTACATAGACTGTTTACTGTCGGGCACTGCTTACTTCGACTGTTTTCGAAAGGGCACTGTTTATATCGACTGTTTACTGTACGGCACTGTTTATACAGACTGTTTACTGTAGAGCACTGTGAACATAGTCTGTTTTCTGTTGAATACTGGTTCCATTGACTGTTAGACTGTTTAGTGTAGGGAAGTTATACATAGACTATTTTTTGTGGGACACTTTCCACAGACCGTTTAATGCAGGGCGCTGTTTACATAGATTGTTTACTGTAGGGCACTGCTTTGTAGGCTGCTCACTGTAGGGCAGTTTGTATCGACTGTTTTCTGTAGGACGCTGTTGATATGTACTCTGTTTACTGCATGGCACTGTTACACAGACTCTGTTTAATGCAAGGCACTGTTTACATAGACTGTTTACTGTAGGGCACTTTCCATAGACTATTTGCTGAAGGGCACTGTTTACATAGACGGTTTACTGTTGGGCAGTGTTTAAATACACTTTTTACTGTTGGGCAGTGTTTAAATAGATTCGGTTTACTGTAGGGCACTGTTTAATTAGACAGTTTACTCTAGGGCACTGATTAAATAGATTATGTTTACAGTAGGGCACTGTTTATATAGACTGATTATTGTCGCGCACTGTTTATATAGACTGTTTACGGTAGTGCACTGTTTATATAGAATGTTTACTGTTGGGCACTGTTTAAATAGACTGTTTACTGTAGGGCACTGTTTATATAGTCTGTTTGCTGTCTGGCACAGTTTGTATAGACTGTTTACTTTAGGGCACTGTTTGAACAGACTGTTTACTGTAGGGCACTGTTTAAATAGACTGTTTACGGTAGTGCAGTGTTTATATAGATTGTTTACTGTAGGGCACGGTTTAAATAGACTCTTTACTGTAGGGCTCTGTTTATATAGACTGTTTACTGTAGGGCACTGTTTAAATAGACTGTTTACTGTAGGGCACTGTTTATATAGTCTGTTTGCTGTCTGGCACAGTTTGTATAGACTGTTTACTTTAGGGCACTGTTTGAACAGACTGTTTACTGTAGGGCACTGTTTAAATAGACTGTTTACGGTAGTGCAGTGTTTATATAGATTGTTTACTGTAGGGCACGGTTTAAATAGACTCTTTACTGTATGGCTCTGTTTATATTGACTGTTTACTGTAGAGCACTGTTTAAATAGACTGTTTACTGTAGGGCACTGTTTATATAGTCTGTTTGCTGTCTGGCACAGTTTGTATAGACTGTTTACTTTAGGGCACTGTTTAAATAGACTGTTTACTGCAGGGCACTGTTGAAATAGACTGTTTACTGTAGGGCTCTGTTGAAATAGACTGTTTACTGTAGGGCTCTGTTTACATAGACTGTTTACTGTTGGGCAGTGTTTAAATGCTCTTTTTACTGTTGGGCAGTGTTTAGATTCTGTTTACTGTATAAACAGTTTACTGTAGGGCACTGTTTAAATAGACTGTTTACTGTCGGGCACTGTTTAAATAGATTATGTTTACAGTAGGGCACTGTTTAAATAGATTCTGTTTACTGCAGGGCACTGTTTATATAGACTGTTTACTGTAGGGCACTATTTCTATGGACTGTTTACTGTAGGACACTGTATATATAGACTGTTTACTTTAGGGCGCTGTTTGTATACAGTCTATTTAAACAGAGCCCTACAGTAAACTGGGCCTACAGTAAACAGTCTATTTAAACAGTAAGAAGTCTTACAACACCAGGTTAAAGTCCAACAGGTTTGTTTCAAACACGAGCTTTCGGAGCACGGCTCCTTCTTCAGTGAAGAAGGAGCCGTGCTCCGAAAGCTCGTGTTTGAAACAAACCTGTTGGACTTTAACCTGGTGTTGTAAGACTTCTTACTGTGCTCACCCCAGTCCAACGCCGGCATCTCCACATCATATTTAAACAGTGTCCTACAGTGTTTACTGCAGGGCACTGTTTACATAGACTGTTTACTGTAGGGCTCTGTTTACATTGACAGTTTACTGTAGGGCACTGTTTAAATAGACAGTTTACTGTAGGGCACTGTTGAAATAGACTGTTTACTGTAGGGCTCTGTTTACATAGATTGTTTACTGTTGGGCACTGTTTAAATACACTTTTTACTGTTGTGCAGTGTTTAGATAGATTCTGTTTACTGTAGGGCACTGTTTAAATAGACTCAGTTTACTATCGGGCTCTGTTTAAATAGATTGTTTACTGTAGGGCACTGTTTATATAGACTGTTTACTGTAGGGCTGTGTTTAAATAGAATAGAATAGAACAGTACAGCACAGAACAGGCCCTTCGGCCCTCAATGTTGTGCCGAGCCATGACCACCCGACTCAAACCCACGTATCCACCCTTTACCCGTAACCCAACAACCCCCCCCCTTAACCTTACTTTTATTAGAACACTACGGGCAATTTAGCATGGCCAATCCACCTTACCCCCACATCTTTGGACTGTGGGAGGAAACCGGAGCACCCGGAGGAAACCCACGCACACACGGGGAGGACGTGCAGACTCCACACAGACAGTGACCCAGCCGAAATAGACTGTTTACTGTAGGCCCTGTTTAAATAGACTGTTTCCTGTCGGGCACTGATTAAATAGACTGCTTACTGTAGGGCACTGTTTATATAGACTGTTTGCTGTAGGGCATTGTTTAAATAGACAGTTTGCTGTAGGGCTCTGTTTACATCGACTGTTTTCTGTTGGGCAGTGTTTAAATACACTTTGTACTGTTGGGCACTGTTTAAATAGATTCTGTTTACTGTAGGGCACTGTTTAAATAGACTGTTTACAGTAGAGCACCGTTTAAATAGATTATGTTTACTGCAGGGCACTGTTTGTATAAACTATTTGTGTGGGGCACAGTTTAAATAGACTGTTTACTGTAGGGCACTGTTTACAGAGACTGTTTACTGTAGGGCACTGTTTATATAGACTGTTTACTGTAGGGCACTGTTTTCATAGACTTAGTTTACTCTAGGGCACTGTTTATATAGACTGTTTACGTGGATACGTGGGTTTGAGTAGGGTGATCATTGCTCGACACAACATCGAGGGCCGAAAGGCCTGTTCTGTTCTGTACTGTTCCATGTTCTATGTTCTATCCTCACAGCGAACATAATTAACCCATCTCTTACACGTATCCTGAAAATGTAATTCCTCCTCAACCATCAGGAAACAGATGCATCGTTAAGCATTTCAGCGTGCTCCACAAACCCAGTCCCAGTTCACTTCTACCGGAAAACCATTGCCAATGCTAATCGCTGTGACTGTGTAAGAACCGCTGACATCATTCCGCAAAGAGTCTTTTTTGTCCTTTGACCTCGCTCATCCTTCTAGCAACAGGAATACAGAAACAATATGAGATTATCCTGCTCCTCCAGCCTGTCCCACTATTAGTTGATTTGTTTATAGGTTCAGACGATATCGGAGCAGAATTAGACAATCTGGCCCATCGAGTGTGTTCCACCATTTGATTATGGCCAATCTCATCCTGGCACTAACTGCGCCGTCCTGCCCATTCTCCATAATCCTTCTTATCCCATTCCCAATTAAAAATCCGCCTAACTCCTCCTGAAGTTTACTCACTGTCACAGCATCTTCCACACTCTGGGATAGAGAATTCCACAGATTCACTACCATTGGGAGAAGTAGCTTCTCCTCAACTCAGTTTCAAATTTGTTATCGCATTTGCTGAGACGATGACCTCTTGTTCTTGAATACCCGACAAGGGGAAACATTTGCTTTACGTCTACTTTATCCATATGTTTTATCATCTGGCGTGCCTCAATTTGATCTCTTCCCGTTCTATTAAACTCGAGAGAGTATAGGACTGAACTGCTCAACCTCTCTTCATACGACACACGCATGATCTCTTATCAACCCCCATTGAACTTCCCTCAATACTTGTACATCTTTCCTCAAATAAGGGGACATAAACTGTGCACAATATCGTTGTGGTCTCACCAATGCCTTATATGGTTACAACAATATCTACTTACATTTAGACTCTGGTCCTTTAGCTATAAATGCCAACACTCTATTTACTTTCGTTGTTTTATGCTGTACCTGAATGCTAGCGTTCTGTGACGCATGAACGAGGCACCCAGATCACTCTACAATGGAACACCCCGAAGTCTTCCCCCATTTAGATAATTAGTCATCTTCCCATTATTCCGAAAAAAACACTTATCCACGTTAACCTCCATCTGCCACATTTTTGCCCACTCGCCCAACCTACCTATATCCATTTATTATTTCCTCATTGGAACTTAATATCCCACCTCACTTTGAGTCGGCTGCACATTCGGCTGCTTCGCTTCGATCTCGATAACAAAGTTGTCAATAGAGACAATAAATAGATGGGGCCCAAGGAAGGAACCCTTCTGTACCCAAAAAGTAACATCGTGCCAAACAGGAAAATAAATGCACTCATGTATCGTAATTCTACCAAACTGATTCCATTAGATTTCCCATCCTCCGCACAAACGGCGAAAAGCATTATAGATCCCCCAGTCGAAACTGATTATTTTAGTTGTTGTGTTCCAGGTTTCCCCTCACCTTTGTGTGAAGAACCGATTCCGGGTTAAAATGTGAAGGTTCTTCCCCGCTTGCTTTCTGATTTGAAATGAAAATGAAATGAAAATCGCTTATTGTCACGAGTAGGCTTCAATTAGGTTACTGTGAAAAGCCCCGTCGCCACATTCCGGCGCCTGTCCGGGGAGGCTAGTACGGGAATTGATTTGATTTCTCACCAAAGCAACTGAACTAACTTCTATTTATCGACGCTAATGCATAATGTATTGATTTTAAACATCCGTGTTCGGTCACCACCATTATACCTTCTGCTGGAAGAAACGAAAGAGGTAGCATATCAAAAACCTGTCATCGTATTATTACCTCATCAGCCCCACGATTGTTCTTGTGAACTTAGATCTGTTTGATGTAGTGTTTCAATATAATATTAATTTGCATTCGTATGAAATTGAATGTAACAGTTTATGTAAATTTAAAACGATTTACTGGACTGTTTGTGGGAGATAGTTCTTGAAAGGATTATTTCTCGGAACTGTATTTGCTGCTTGTATATCTCATCTGGTTACATTTTCTAATTGCTAATGAAAGCAAAGAATATATCTCGATATTTGAGACTCTGTTCGGTATACAGTTTAACCAGATGTGGTGAAATGTTCTTTCTCTCTCGAAGTCCTCGTTGCAAAATTGTGAATGGTGTGACAAGGAAATGTACGCTGAAAAAAGAAAAAGGGTTGCCTTGCACTTCTTAAGTCCCTTCACAAGGAGAGCGACATATGAGGAAAACAACAATTTCTGCTCATATCAGGGGAAATTCTCATTGGCTGGAAATTAGAATCCGATTGTCACCATTTCCGTGGAGAATGAAAAAAGATAAGAATATCTAAAGTCTATATCTCAAATTCAATGAGCCGGAATTTTAGCATTATAATCAATCTATGATGCAACGATAAAATGACTTCCCTGAAACAGATTAAAATTTACTATTGCACAGGAGAACCACATTTGGGAGGACGCGATTCTACATGGTGGAGAACTTTGTGAACCATTGTTTTAAACATGCACTTACTTGAAAACACGCTACAATCACCAGATATTACTAGCTTGAGGGTTAATATAAACACAAACAAAACCACGATTTGCTAAAGTGAAGGTATTCATCACAAATTCCCTGATAAACTCCTTGTGTCCCTTGTGTGTTGTGCACTATTTTACGAATGATTCAACACTTCACATCTCAGAGCCAGCGACCCAGCACTGACAGCATCTCAATCCAGGTCTGGTACCGTTAGCGTCAATATATCACAGTCCTCACCAGGTGATATTTCATGATAAATTAACTATTGATTTGTTCAAGCATTTTTACATTTAGATATGTAGTTTATTTAGAGGCAGGGATTTGCAAACAAATAAAATTATTGTCATTAACTGGAGCAATATAGTCAGCAGAAATTATTCAGACATTCTCTGCAAATGCTCTGCAAATTGATCATTGTTTCACGCTTGAATTGCAGGAATCTAGTTGAAAATCCTTGACAATATTCAACCACCTTAATTTACATTTCCCAGAATAACCTAGTCTGTGTAATTTGATGCACCTGTACTCATTTGTTTACTTCATTGTTTGGCTCCACGCTTATTTCCGAAAGGCAATTGTCTTTGTCAAATCCTCTTTTCTCCAAAATTCATTACAGATAAGCCGTTAGGGGTCTCGTTTGCGACCCACCAGGTTTGATTTTTTTTCAATGCAGCAAACTCCAGGGAGCCGGAGAGGGAACCTTGAGACTGGAAAATATAAGAAAATATAAGAAATATTAGTATTCGATGATCGTTCAACGACAGATATCGTTCCGAAAACCCGGTGGAAAGAATCTCAGACTGAAGCCAATAGGAGCGAGGCCATTGGCTCGCCGTGTCTTTGTTGTATATTGCAAACATCCATACAATTACTCGCACTGCACTATTCTCTTTCCCAGATCGCATTTAAAATGTTATCCTTCAAGGCAGCACGGTGGCACAGTGGTTAGCATTGCGGCTTCTGGCGTCGAGGTCCTGGGTTCGAATCCCGGCCCTGGGTCACTGTCAATGTGGAGTTTACACATTCTCCCCGTGTCTGCGTGGGTTTCACCAACACAACCCAAAGATGTGCAGGATAGGTAGATTGCCAACTCTAAATTGCCCCTTAATTGGAATCAATAATTGGGTACTCTAATTTTTTTTTTAAATGTTATCCTTCAAGTATTCATCTCATCCTTCTTGGGCGAGTTCCTGTCAAATCTGCACCTATCAAATTATTTATCAATTTGGACAATATTGTCTTCGGAAAGGAATTACAGAGGAATTGACTTAGTTAGTGAATGGTTTTGGACTCATTTTAGACATAGAATTTTCAGAAAGCTGGACACTTCAATTCGAACGAGGAACCGTTAGAATACTGACGGGATCACTATATCCAGAACATTTAACCATCAATTCTATTGTCAGACTGTGTGAGTGCTGCGTGCAGTTCGTGGAACTATGGATTTGATAAATTTCGGAGTCTCCAGTACTGTGCACCCCTTCCTGTCACCCGTGGCAAATATGCAAAATTTGGCATCTTGCACTATCACAAAAAAAGCAATAGACCTGTGTATTATTCAAATTCATTTATTCAACTGACCTATTTTACACTCAGATATGTCACTTTGCTTCCCACGGACAGTATTCACCTGCGTATTAATTGAAACTTACTCTCGTCTGTCAAATCTATAATTGAACAAAGTGACGCTGTTGGATAAATCCCCCCAATTCGTTCGTGTTTCCGATGAGCCAATGTCCACTGGTATGCCAAAGATCCCGCAATACTGTTAATCTAATAGATGAACATTGACGATCTACACGCAACCCAGTCCTCGCCGCTGTCTCCCATCCATCCGCTTTTCCAACTGCCAAAATGTATTTGTCTATTTGTAAGTTATTGTCAAAGATAGTACGGAAGGAGGCATCGTATGTTCACGTCAGCTCTCTGCTGGACCAGCTCATTTACTCTGCTCTGCTATCTGATTTTCCCCGTAGAATTGCAGACGATCTCATGTGTGACTCGAAACTGCCTCTGTACATGTAATTCAAAAATAAGTATTTTCATGCCTATTTCTTACTTGTAAACTGGATCAACTATGCTGATCAAAGACCGCACTGATTGCTGCCCCTTCTGCCAATGAGGACAGTGTCTCCCTAACCTACTCCAGACCACTCACCACATTGAACATCTCTTTCAGATCTCCTTACGAAGGTCCTTCTTGAAGGAATACAGCGTACGTTTCTCCTCTCCACCTAACTGAATTTCCTCATCCCTTTAACAAATATGGTTGGATTTTCTCGAATGCCTCTGCAGCTTTGCTGAAACCTGACAGCCCAAAATTAGACGCAATGTGAACATCCGACCAAAGAGCTATTGGGTCCTTGGAACGTGCTCCGCCGTTGAATAAGCTCGTGGCTGATTTCATCGTAAACTAAAGTCTTCATCCCGCCTACCATAGATCACCGGTCACCCTCTTCCCATGAATTTTACATCATGTATTTTCAAAGACTGTTTCAAACGTCTTTTCCGGCTGCGTAACCCGAATGCTCACGAACCACAGATCAATAACAGCCTCATCTACGTTTTAACTTGGAGACCCGTATTTTGAAGCAATCAACCCGGGTTCCGGCTCTCCAGTCTCTCCCAAAAGAGGAAAATCCCTTCCAGATCCACCCTGTCAAGATCACTGGGTCTTGGTTGCTTCAATAAGCTCGCATTTTAACCCTTTTACTTCAAACCTCCAATGGATAAAAGGCTCGTCTGCCCCCATAAGACAACCCGCCCTGTCCTATTAATAGTCCGGTAAACCTCCCTCAAATACTTCCGACACAGTTAACTCCGTCCATGAATAAGGTGAACAATGCTGCATATACAAATCCAGATGAAGTCTTGATGTTTCTCTGTTTAACTGAAACATCAGCTTCCTACTTTTGTCTTTGTTTTCCTCGCAATGACTGATAACATTGGATTACCTTTCCTAAAGACTTGCTGTAGCTGTATTCCAGCGTGGGGCGACATGGCGGAATATTGGTTCGCGCTTTTGCCTCACAGCGCCAGGGACCTGGGTTCAGTTCCCGCCTCGGGTGACTGTCTGTGTGGGTTTCTTCGTGCTCCGGTTTTCTCCCAAAGTCCAAAGATGTGCAGGTGCTGTGGATTGGTTAGGTGGGATTCCTGGGTTACTGGGATAAATTCTAGTTGGAATAGGTGGGCTGCTGTTTTCAAGGGTCGATACAGGCTCGATGGGACGAGAGGCCTCCGGCTCCACTGTACAGATTCTCCGATTCCATTAATCTATTACACACAGATCCCAGCATCTCTGATCTCCAACATCACTCAAGGTTTATTCCAGGTGATCTTGTCGTTCCTTCAAATATCTTTTGTCATATTCCAGAATGCTAACAGAATTATCCAAAGTGCTAAGAATCCAATGAACAAATATTTATTTTTATAAATGCAAGTTTTAAAACGTCCTCTTTTTTGTGTACTCTAACGCACGAGCAATAAATCCCAGGACACACTCGGCTTTATCAAACCCTCTCACAAGCAGCTCGGCCACAGTCAATGGTTCCGGCTCTTCTGCATTCAGATCGCTCTGCTGCTGCACAACTCTCAGAACTGCATCATTGATTTTCTATTGTCTTTCTGTGTTCTTAAACCAGATCGAACAACTTCATGCCTTTTGTTCATTGAAGGTGGCCTTCCACATGACTGCCCATTCCACAAATAAGTCGATGTCGTCTTGAAGTCTATCTCTATCCTCCCTACAGTTTCCAGGTTTTCGTCAAGCACACGCTTTCACGTCAAGCCCTTTACGGCCAAAAATAGATTATGAGTTCATTTTTCGTCGAAGAACAGATTTGCGAACACCTGAGCCTTCAGGAATTCAAATCTACACATTTCAGAAATCTGAACCAATAAATAATAGTTGAAGTTTTGTTTCTGACCAACAGGCAGGTGTCTGGTCATAAAATATTTTGAGCATTGGAAATTCACTACAGAATCATTTCAATTTGACTCATGATATGTTTAAAATGCGGCAACATTTCTGTTCAAATTACTATTATGTTGGTCATTACACCCTTTGCTTTGAATATTTTATGCAAAATTTCATGAGGAGAAATATATGAAACAGCTGTTATGCCTTTTAAATCCCGGCTCATTAGTATGAAACAGCTGAGGAAGAGATTTTCGAATAATCTTCTAATCAATCTCAAAAGATCAAGAAAAATGCTAAAATGTATAATTGGAATAAGTATGGGGTTGACCAAGGTTTTCCACAGCGCTTCAATGCAAAAGGAATGTTCGTGATAAATTTTGCTAATGTTCTTTTACTCACTATTCATTTTGCGATCTCCTGGCCCATTCTTCTGAAAGAAGAATGTGTAATTAGCTATTTGAAACATCGAGAAGGGAATCACATTGTCCAAAACGTTATGAACATGTCTTTGATCAACATGAACCCTCACCTGACCTGCCGCTGTGATGTATCCAAATGAAAATGGAGATCAAGAGAAGAACTGGGATCGCCACCGCCATTCTCACAACATTAATCATTTGAATGCACCATCCTACAGAGACAAAACAATTAGAAAGAGCTGCTCGGCCAATTTTTTTTCACCCAGGAACCGTTCATGGGAATCTATCACATATCTGTTCAAACTTCTCTTCGCCAAGCAGAACAGTATCAGTGTCTATCGGTTATGCACGTGAATTAATTTTGCCACCCGTGATACCATTCCTATTGCCACTATCACATATCTGTTCAAACTTCTCCAAGCAGAACAGTATCAGTGTCTATCGGTTATGGACGTGAATTAATTTTCCCACCCGTGATACCATTCCTTTGAATCTTTTCTGCACTGTCTCTAATACATTCTCCAGACATTCTGGTGCCCAGATGGGACGTAATACTACAGTTGATGCTGAACCAGAGTTTTGTTAATGTTCATCACAGCTCGCTTCTTTTTGTAATCTCTGATTTATTGCTAATGTCGAGAGCTTTGCATGCATGAGTAATCGCCCTGCCCCTGTCAATGGTTTATGACAATAAAGCTCCGATTCGCCTGCCCAAGTAAAGTCTGTGTGATACACTTGGGATAATTTCTGAAACTGACATTTCTGTGAACAATTGGACCCAGAGTTTAATGTTCTAAAACATTGCAGGACTCAGGAAGCAGGAATAAACCAATAAAACAGATATTACACGGATGATGAGTTCTGGAAAATGAGATTCAGAGAAAGTAAATGAATGTCTCAGAAAACAAGTAATTTTTAGACAAAACACTCCACTTTTTTCTGGTTTCTGTTTGTGAAGCCCATCCAGTGGAGAACTGATCACAACTCCATTCCAAAGCCCACTGCGTAAAAAGGGCGTTTGATGCAAATTCAATAACTTCGGAAAGGAAAACCAGATTCAAGTTTCAAGGGAAAATGTGACAAAGCTATCGGGATAAATATTGGAAAGTCTTTGTTTTTATTTAACAGGCTTCAGAGCCTTAGCTTTGAGCTAATCGTTCTTATTGATTATAACTTGAATTCAAACCATCATTGTGAAGATCACCAACTCACCTGTCCTTGTCTCTGCTGCTTTGGGGAACAACACGCTCTTCGTCCACTTTTTGTTTGGAGACCCCAGTTGAACGACACAAGTACAGACAGCGCCGTTACTCCACATATCCATCGACACCATGATCTGACTGGAGATGCTGTAGGTCCCGTCCTCCTCCAGTGTACCGGGATCGCTCGATCACTCGGTTACCAGGCCGGAAAAATTCCAGAAAATAAGAATCCGGTTCGAAGAAAGTCGACTGACCAAACACACCAAGGGGACGGTTTCCCTGGAATTCTCCTCCCCCTGTGGCACAAATATCAGCATCGCCGTCTTATTGGTGGAACTGTCTGGACACAGATTGAGACATAATCAACGATTGATTCACACAAAATGATAATACTGTGCATGATCAGAATTCATTTCAATTGTTCTCTTACCTCCAACCAGTAGTGTAGCTGCTTTCTGGAGCGGTGCATAGCTATCCCTTTCAGCACAGTAGTAGCAACCCGATTCATTCGCCTGGACATTGCGGATTTCCAGGATCAGAACATTTTTGCTGTTGCCTTTTTTTAGAAATGAACTTACAATCCGCCCCGTTACAGGATGAAATGTCGATTGATTTCGGTGCTTCACCCACTCCTTGTTTATACCAGCCATAGCTAGACACCACTTCCACTTCGTAAATGAAATGACAGGTTAATTCCACCATCTGCCCGACTTCAGCAGTCATTGGGAAGGGGATGTGAGACAGAGTGGACTCGGAGTCTGTAACCAGAGAGATTTTTGTTTCGTTATCAATGATTATTGAGAGATTGGAAACATCCGCTTTGAAACGCTTAAGCTGTAATTAAAGGACTATCTCATTGTTGTTTTACAGAGATTTTGGTGAGATTTATTCTTCAATTTATTTTTGCTTCGGTTTTTGTAGGAGAAAGCAGTAAACACACTGGCACGAACTGGTGAAATCCCTTCACCTGATCAGTGGATCACAGTTTTATTTCAAGAAACACGCATTCTCACATTGTACTGAACGAAGGGAATTCCGGTTATATTTCCCACCGCTGCTTACTCACCGTAACCCCTCAGCACCAGGAAAATGAGTGTCAGGTGGAAATGTTACTTCGCCATCTTGAGCCGGAGACTGCTCCCCGTTTTCGCTCTCACTCGCTTGTTACTGCGGCCGGAGTGGCCACAGACTGACCCGAGCTCATGGCTAGATCCGGCGGAAACGATGACGATGTGTTCTCTGGAAAGTATGACACCATTCTGTGAGCGATGTCTTGGTGAATATGATGTTCATTTGCACTGCTGTCACCGCCTGTGTCACAGCTGACAAGAAACAGAAGACCTCACATCAATCTAATTGGCTGTAGTTCAGAGTCGGGGCGGAATAATAACTGCAGAGATCTATGCTGAATATTGTAGTTAGTAATTAACTCAAGTTTATCCATCTCAGATTGTCATTGGCGTGATGTTGCTGATCCAACTTGTCAGAAATCTACCAGGCCGTCCCTCAGCCTTGTCTTCGCCAGTTCAACAATCACCAGCCTGTTCCTTATTTCTAATTATTTATGACATTTTGGCCCTGTTCTCATTCTTGTAAATCGTGTTTGCTCTATTGCCAATATCCTTTTTGTAGTTTAGGGGGCTAGTAATTTACAGTTAGTCCAAGAATCCGAAACAAGGACCAAAATATGAAAGCAATTCAACTGAATTAAAATAATTTTCTTCTGCAGCCTTCTATGAGTTTTTCTAGTGAATATCACCACCAAGATCATGAAAATAGGCGTTGATTACGAATCATTCACAAATCGAATAAAGCAAACTTTTGAATAGCACCAGAACCTTGGGCCTCTCGTCAACTGGGTTGTATTTCGATACTGAGCCGTGTTCATACTCGCACATTCTGATGTTGACTGAGTGGCTTCTTCTTAAACAAAATTTCGAGCAGAAACGACTTGCATTCCGTGTTGCCAAATGGTTAAGTTAAAAGCATTTACCCTTTAGGTAAAATAGTAGACAACATTATTAAACGGTGAACTGGGAAAATACTCGAGTTAATTTAGCCTGCATGCCATCTGTTCGTAAATCTGCGAATAAAGGTTTCTGCTGGTCGACGTTCCCAAAACAATCCCCACAGTTTCCTAAAGATATTCCTTAGAAAGCATTTGGAAATCAATATCAGTGGAAATTCAGGAAATGCCGGACAGAGTACATTTCTTAGAAGCAGCAGTATGGAAAGACATTAGAGGAGATAAATCAAGAGATAGTGAATGAAAGTTGTCCAATGTACTTTTTTGGAAATACAAAGATTTGCATTGATCTTCTGTTGAAAGCACGAGGTCACCAATTTATATTAGTTCGTTCATAGAATGTGATCATCGCTGGTTAGTGTGGCATTAATTGTCCATCCCTAAATGTCTCTGCATTATGAGAGAAATAGACAGGGTGTAAACCCAGTCTTTTTTCCAAGCGTGGACGTGTGGGGCAGGTTTAGCACAGAGCTAAATAGCTGGCTTTTAAAGCAGACCAAGGCAGGCCAGCAGAACGGTTCAATTCCAGTACCAGCCTCCCCAAACAGGCGCCGGGACGTGGCGACTAGGGGCTTTTCGCACTAAATTCATTGAAGCCTCCTTGTAATTATTTCAATTACAAGGGGTGACATGTTCAAGGTGAGAGGAGTTTTGTTTAATGGCGATGTGCGAGGTATGTTTATCATGCAGAGAGCGGTGGGTGTCTGGAACGCGCGGCGAGAGGATGTGGTGAAATCAAGCACATCAACGTCATTTAAGAGGCATCTGGATGGGCAGCTGAAGAAGGGGAAATAGAGGAATACGAGTAAGGGAAGCAGTTTTTTTTAGTTAGGCCATATGCTCAGAACAGGCGTGGAGGGCCGAAGGGCCTGTTCCGATTATATATTTTTTATTGTTCTTTTGGAAGGGGATCAGGGTCTCGTTTGTTCACCTCTGTAGTCCATGGTTTGTCGGCACACCAACCTTTAGGCTGGTTTCTCCAGGGGTTTGAGACAGGAACAGTTAAGGAATGGCGATAAAGTCCCAGGCCAGTGTGCGGTTAGGAGGACAATTGGTGTCTTGTTCCCATCTCCCTTCGTGTGTTGCCGTGTTCTCTGTGTGTCGATATTACACAGTGCGATCCCAGTGAGAAGCTCATGAAGGCATTGTGCAATTGTGAATAAAGTTGAGGATCAGTTAATTTGATTCAAATCTCGGACAGGGCAGGGAAATAGGAAATCGGTATGACATTAATTAGCACACTGTTAATGAGCATGATTGTACACCAGCCTGTTCTCTGTTTAGATGCATCCACTCTGGGCGGTAACCCCGCATTCTGTCTACAGTTTGACATGAACTGCCAGTGTGTGACCTCTGAATGCAGTTCTGTGGGTGAAGCGCCTCAACTGTTAAAACAGGAAAACCACAGAGCTTTTGGCTCGAACATCATTTTCCATCTCAAGCAGCGAGTGGTCACAATCTCGGGCACTGATATCCAGACCACAATGCGCTTTGCAAAGCTCCAAATGGGATGTGGCCGAGGTATTTTTAACGCTCACAGCAAACAGTTGCGGTCACAGACAATGCTGCCCGTTGCTGCCAGACCGGCTCTCTGCTGCAAGCTCTACTCCCCCGCCCCTTCGCCGTGGCAGGTCAAGCATTTACTCAGAAAAGGTCAAGCTCTGAGAACAGTTAATTTCACAACTCATGCTGCCAGGTATCCCTGTAACCAGACTCTTCACAACAACCTGAATGTATCTCGCTCTTGTCTTCCACATTCCATTCCTCACCAGTCTGCTGAAGATTCCGTGACTTCGGTTCCTGAGGAGTCTTTCAGGGAATTTTCAGCACGCATTTTCCTGCGTTGTATTCAGAATTGGGTCATCTTTCCTCTGAGATATTCCTATAAAGAATCATTTGACCCAGCAGCAGTTTCGAATTGTTTTGTCTCTGTCAGGATTGAGTATTTTTATCCTTTACCGATACTGCCTCGATGATCCGGCGTAGAATATTCATCCTCATTTGGATTTGGAATTCATGTTGTGGCTGATCGGGTGAATATTGATGATTAATACCGATATTTTAATGAACGTTTGTTTAATGTCCATTGTTTAAAGTACTGATTGCGTTTATTATTTCAGAAAACCGAATGATCAGATCCCACAGTGAAAAGCCAGTAAGTTAAGTATTTTTTAAACCTCATCACTGACATCAGTATGTAAATAGTCCAACTCGGGAAGGGGCCATACTGGACCTGGCATTGGGGAATGATCCCGGCCAGGTGGTTGAAGTTCAGTCGGTAATTACTTTGGGACACGCGATCACAATTCGGTATGTTTTAGAATACTCATGGACAAAGACGAGAGTGGTCCTAAAGGAAGAGTGCTAAATTGGGGAAAGGCCAAGTATATCAAAATTCGGCAGGAGCTAGGGAATGTAGATTGGGAATAGTTTTTTTAAGGGTAAATCCGCATTTGAAATGTTGGCCTCTTTTAAGAAAAGGTTGATTAGAGTGAAGGATAGACATGTCCCTGTGAAAATGAGGGATATGAATGGCAAGTTTAGGGAACCATCGATGACGGGTGGAATTGTGAGACTAGCTCACATGAAAAAGGAAGCATACGTAAGATATAGGCGACTTAAAACTGATGAAGCTTTGGAGGGATATCTGGACAGTAGAACAAATCTCAAAAGTGCAATAAAGAGGGCTCTAAGGGGTCATGGAATATATTTGGCTAACAGGGTGAAGGAACACAACAAAGTATTTTATTCGTCAAGAAGGAGCAGGAGGGTAACTACAGAAAGGATTTGCCCACTCAAAGACAAAATATGATTTTTTTGCGTGGAGTCAGAGGAAAAGGTTGAGATTCTGAATGAGTACTTTGCATCGGTATTCATCAAGTGACATGACGGATGTTGAGGTTAGGGATGAATGTTTAAATATTCTAGGTCAAGTCGGCATAATGTCGGGGCAGCTTTGGGTATTCGAAAACGCATTATGTTGGGCAAATCCCCAGGTCCGGATGGGATCTATCCCAGGTTACAGAGGGAAGCGAGGGATGAAATAGCTGGGACCTTAACATATATCTTTTCAGCATCCTTGAGCACGAGTGAGCTCCCGGAGGACCGGAGAATTGCTGATATTGTCCCTTTGTTTACGAAAGGTAGCAGGGATTATCCAGGGAATTGTAGACCTGTGAGCTTGACGTCAGTGGTCGGCAAACTGTTGGATAAGATGCTGAGGGATGAGATCCATTCACATTTGGAAGACAATAGGCTTATCAGTGATAGGCAGCATGGCTTTGTGGAGGGAAGGTCATGTATTTCAAACCTAATAGAATTAGTGACAAAGTTTATTGATGAGGGAAGGGCTGTAGATTTCATATACATGGACTTCAGTTCAGCGTTTGATAAAGTTTCCCATGGCAGGTTGATGGAAAAAGTGAAGTTGTATGTGGTTCAGGGTGTACTAGCTAGATGGATAAAGAACTGGTTGGGCAACAGGAGACAGAGCGTATTGGTGGAAGGGAGTGTCGCAAAATGGGGAAGGGTGACTAGTGCTGTTCCACAGGTGTCCGTGCTAGGACCACTGTTGTTTGTGATATACACAAATGATCTGGACGAAGATACAGGTGGTCCGATTAGTAAGTTTCCAGATGATACTGAGATTGACGGAGCTGCAGATAGTGAGAGAGTGTGTCAAAGAATAGTGCAAAATATAGATAGATTGCAGAGTTCGGCAGAGAAATGGAATATGGAGTTCAATCCAGGCAAATGCGAGGTCACGCTTTTTAGAAGATCCATTTCAAGAGCGGACTATAGTCAAAGGAAGAATCCTGGGGAGAATTTATGTACAGAGAGATCTGGGAGTTCAGGTCCATTGTACCGGGAAGGTGGCAACGCAGGTCGATAGACTGGTCAAGAAGGCATACCGCATGTTTGCCATCATCGGACAGGGTATTGAGTACAAGAGTCGGCAGGTCATGTTACAGTTGTATAGGACTTTGGTTCGGCCACATTTGGAATACTGCATGCAGTTCTGGTCGCCACATTACCAGAAGGATGTGGATGCTTTAGAGAGCGTGCAGAGGAGGTTCCCAGAATGTTACATGGATGTATGGTGCAAGCAATGAAGAACATTTGAGTAAATTAGGATTGCTTTCGTTGGAAAGACGGAGGTTGAGGGGGGACTTGATTGAAGTCAACAAAATTATGAGAGGTATGGAGAGGGTGGACAGCAACAGGCTTTTTGCAAGAGTGGGGGTGTTAATTACAAAGTGCCACGCTTTCAAGGTGTGACGGGGAAAGTTTAAGAGAAATGTACGTGGAAAGTGTTTTGCGCAGAGGATGGTGACTGCCTGGAACGCATTGCCAGCGGAGGTGGTAGAGGCGGGCACGATAGCGTAATTTAAGATGCATCTTGACAGATATATGAACGGGCCTGGAACAGAGGGAAGTAGATCCTTGGAAAACAGGCGACAGGTTTACATAAAGGATCTGCATCGGCGCAGGTTGGGAGGGTCGAAGAGCCTGTTCCCGTGCTGTAATTGTCTTCGTCTTTTGTTATTCCTATTCTCACTGTATTTATAACTGTTTCAGAAACCAGTTTATTCCCAAAGCCATTCCCATGGTATTGATGCTTTAATATTTCCCACGTTCCTTCATGATTTATTCTGAGATGAATTAATAGTTCAGATTGTCTTTTATTAACTGAGCAGACGCAAAATGGCCAAAGCAAATTGCAACACGAAGAGGCCATTCGGCCACTCGAGCCTGCTCTGCTATTCAACAAGATCAGAGCTGACCTGATTGTTGATCTTATCTCCATCCGCCTGTCTGCCTCCCTAAAATCCTGGACTCCATTTTTACTTCAATCAGCTCTAAATCAGTCTTGACAATCTTCAATGGCCCCGCCCCACTTCCCTGTGGGAATGGAAATTTCTAACTGAGAGAAGACATTCATCCTCGTCCCCATCTTACTGCGGACACTGTGTTCCCTGCTTCAATATTCCCTCACCAGAGAACGCATCTTTCCAATATTTACTGTGGCAATCGTTTGGGAATTCTATCTGTTTTAAGGACGAAAATACGTAGAAGGAGCAGGACTGCGCTATTCCTCTCGACCGCGCTCCACTTTTTAATTAGACCATGTCTGATCTGATAGTAACCTCAGTTCTGCATAAGGCCTGCTCTCGATCACTTCTGGACTCCCTGCTTACAATGAAGATATCAATCCTGCCTTAAAAGGTTTCAAAGATACTCCTTCAACCGCATTTCAAAGGAAGGAAGTTATCAAGACTCACGACCCTCTCAGAGTAAACAAATCATCCTCATTTTCCTTTCTAACGGCGGACCCATTATTTTTAAACAGTGCCCCCAACCCCCCCCCCCCCCATTATTGATTCTCTTCCAAGAGAAAAAACTTTCTGCACATGCACCTTTTCAAGACCCTTCTGGATCTGATAAGTTTCAATAAAGTCGCTTCATTCTCTTTACATTCCAGTGGATATTATACACATGACCATTCCAGCTTTCCCTCATGGGACGCATTCCGGGTATTATTCTGATACCTGTCTGTGAATATTCTTCAAACGCATTTACATCCTTCCTTAAATAAAGTGGCCAAGGTGAAAATAGACAAGTCCCCGGGGCCGGATGGAATTTATCCTAGGATTCTCTGGGAAGCCAGGGGAGAGATTACTGAGCCTTTGGCTTTGATTTTTAGGTCATCATTGGCTACAGGAATAGGGCCAGAGGACTGGCGGATAGCAAATGTGGTCCCTTTGTTCAAGAAGGGGAGTAGAGATAACCCCGGTAACGATAGGCCGGTGCGCCTAACGTCTATGGTGGGTCAAGTCTTGGAGAGGATTATAAAAGATACGATTTATAATCATCTAGATAGGAATAATATGATTAGGGACAGTCAGCATGGTTTTGTGAAGGGTAGGTCATGCCTCACAAACCTTATCGAGTTCTTTGAGAAGGTGACTGAACAGGTAGACGAGGGTAGAGCAGTTGATGTAGTGTATATGGATTTCAGTAAAGCGTTTGATAAGGTTCCCCACGGTCGGCTATTGCAGAACATACGGAGGCTGGGGATTGAGGGTGATTTAAAGATGTGGATCAGAAATTGGCTAGTTGAAAGAATACAGAGAGTGGTAGTTGATGGGAAATGTTCAGAATGGAGTTCAGTTACGAGTGGCGTACCACAAGGATCTGTTCTGGGACCGTTGCTGTTTATCATTTTTATAAATGACCTAGAGGAGGGCGCAGAAGGATGGGTGAGTAAATTTGCAGACGACACTAAAGTCGGTGGAGTTGTAGACAGTGCGGAAGGATGTTGCAGGTTACAGAGGGACATAGATAAGCTGCAGAACTGGGCTGAGAGGTGGCAAATGGAGTTTAATGTGGAGAAGTGTGAGGTGATTCACTTTGGAAAGAATAACAGGAATGCGGAATATTTGGCTAATGGTAAAATTCTTCGTAGTGTGGATGAGCAGAGGGATCTCGGTGTCCATGTACATAGATCCCTGAAAGCTGCCACCCAGGTTGATAGGGTTGTGAAGAAGGCCTATGGTGTGTTGGCCTTTATTCGTAGAGGGATTGAGTTCCGGAGCCATGAGGTCATGTTGCAGTTGTACAAAACTCTAGTACGGCCGCATTTGGAGTAATGCGTACAGTTCTGGTCGCCTCATTATAGGAAGGACGTGGAAGCTTTGGAACGGGTGCAGAGGAGATTTACCAGGATGTTGCCTGGTATGGAGGGAAAATCTTATGAGGAAAGGCTGATGGACTTGAGGTTGTTTTCGTTAGAGAGAAGAAGGTTAAGAGGTGACTTAATAGAGGCATACAAAATGATCAGAGGGTTAGATAGGGTGGACAGCGAGAGCCTTCTCCCGCGGATGGAGGTGGCTAGCACGAGGGAACATAGCCTTAAATTGAGGGGTAATAGATATAGGACAGAGGTCAGAGGTGGTTTTTTTACGCAAAGAGTGGTGAGGCCGTGGAATGCCTTACCTGCAACAGTACTGAACTCGCCAACATTGAGGGCATTAAAAAAGTTATTGGATAAGCATATGGATGATAAGGGCATAGTGTAGGTTAGATGGCCTTTGGATTTATTCCATGTCGGTGCAACATCGAGGTACTGCGCTGTATCGTTCTATGTTCTATGGTCTATGTTCTAATGTTGTCCAGAGTACTCCAAATGTAGTCTAGCTCGTACAACTGAGGTGTAAACGCCCTAATGTTTTTATTTAATACTCTTCTCTGTAAAGGTAAACGTTCTGTTAGATTCCCCAATTAATTGCTGTGCCTGCACACTGTGATTCATGCGCTAGGACACCCCGATGTATCGCACCTCAGATATTTGCAATCTCTTATCGTCTTGATGATGAGCGCAGGTCACTGATAGGGGCAACACAGGTGGATAAGATAGTTAAGAAGGCACACGGCATGCTTGCCTTCATTGGCCGGGGTATTGAGTATAAACAATGGCAACTTATGTTGCCGCTGTATAGAACCTTAGTTGTGCCACACTTGGAGGACAGTGTTCAATTTTGGTCGCCACACTACTAGAAGGATATGGAGGCTTTAGTGAGGGTGCAGAAGAGATTAACAAGGATGTTGACTGGTATGGAGCTATGAGGAGAGTTGAATTAACTCGGTTTGTTCTCACTGGAACGACGGAGGTTGAGGGGCGACCTGATAGACGTCTACAAAACTATGAGGGGCATAGATAGAGTGGATAGTCA
Source organism: Scyliorhinus canicula (assembly GCF_902713615.1). NCBI lineage: Eukaryota > Metazoa > Chordata > Chondrichthyes > Carcharhiniformes > Scyliorhinidae > Scyliorhinus > Scyliorhinus canicula. Next base: position 10,198,175 of record NC_052175.1, on the reverse strand, counting down.
GAGGCTTTTTCCCAGTCTGGAGGGTTCAATTACTAGGGGTCATAGGTTTGTGGTGCGAGTGGCAAGGTTTATAGGAGATATACGAGACAAGTATTTTACGCAGAGGGTAGAGGGTGCTTGGAACTCGCTGCCAGAGGATGTGGTGGAAGCAGGGACGATAGTGACGTTTAAGGGGCATCTTGACTAATACATGAATAGGATGGGAATAGAGGGATACGGAGCACAGAGGTGTAGACGATTTTAGTTTAGACGTGCAGCATTGTCGGTATAGGTTTGGAGGGCCGAAGGGCCTATTCCTGTCCTGTACTTTACTTCGTGCTTTGTTCTTTGTTCTTTTTCCCACAGAAGCTTTCCCATGGGCAAGGGGACACATTTGAAGAAACAGACTTCTGGGGATAACTGCGCGGGTATTTGGGTTGATCTAGATGTGATGATTGTCTTGACAGCAACCCAGTTATAGCCAAAAGCGATGCTCCTGTGGCGAGGCTTGCGTGTGCTCATCCTCACGAGCATACCAACCCTGCAATGGGTCACGATATTCTCTCGGCTGGACTCTGTCAGGTGTTTTAATAGCTGTGCCTCAGGGTCATTAATCTTTTGTAAGACATCCTGCAGTTTTTCATTTAACAGTGGTAGCGTAAGGGTAAACGTTCAACACCCAGCATCCAACAGACACTGAGCGATCGGGCGCAGGCTCAGAAGTTGTTAAATTTTGCAGCTGGTGAGCTCGTTTTTGAGACGGTTCGATAAACATTCCATTATCAATGCAAAGTATTCCCACTCCTAATTTGCAGAGTGTCTGTCTGCCTAATCGGGGAAGGTGTCGCTAGGTGGGGTACATCCTTCCTGGGGAAAATCCTCCATGTTTATTGGCCCCTTGCATGAGAGCCTCTTTCCCTATATTTTCTAACCAGTGTTGGAGGGACTAATTTCCTTCATTCAAGTGATTATCATTATTTGGAACCCAGCCCCCATTTATGCTGGGTGGGACTACAATCCCATCATTGAACGCTGGCCAAGATGCACCATAAGCATAATTTCAAAGCAGCAAAACATCTTCTGGGAGGGGGTCATAAATACCACACAAGTAACAAAATTACCAATTCTATACGGGCATTAGCTATTCTTCGAGACGTATATTTTTCTTTGTCAATTCAGGAAAGGTCAACTATCTGCTAAGATGGTTACTGTTTCCTTCAGAACATAAGGGGGCGCAGAACTTGGAATGATGCCTTTTGCATCTCATCACCTGGTCTAAAAGCGCATTCATGTTCAATTACTTCGATTCGTAATGGCATTTTAATTCTTTTAAACTGATTTTAATTTCCACTGTTTCAGTGAATTAGAGAAATCTCAACACAAATCACTGAAGTTATAATCTCGGACTCACAATATCAGAAGATAAAAAATACAACCCACTTAGCACTTCATGCTTTGGCTAAAATTAATTGGTTAAATAAAACACACACTCTCAGCTCTAAAATATCGCAGTTAACCGTCAGCCTTATCTCACGGCATATAGAAAATGTGAATTCCCTTTTCGAAAGGAGCCCAACTGTTCCGCTTTTACCTTAATCTTCTTTTTACTTTTACTCCCCTGTTTTTTTTTTAGAGGGGGACAGCTTCACCAGATTCCTATTGGGTAATTAAGGTTTTCCAACCACTTTCCGTTGCTTTACTATTGTTTCTTTTCATTATCTTACTAATTTTGATTCCCTTATCTGTCTTCTTTCAGGATTTCACCTTCTTTCTCGCTCCTGATGCCCTTATCGATGCTTCGGGACGGCCTGTGAGGGGGAGTCGAGTTTATTGATCATCGCTCCATGTGCAAAATACTTTAGATCATATATATATAACAAGTGCAACGCCCGGGGAAATCATTTACAAATACTACCGGGGGTGCACACCGGTGTTTATCCTTTCACGAACTTTGAAGTCGCTTTTTTCAATGTTAGTCTCTAAGGGACCTTTTTTCTTCCCATACAGCTATTGTTAATTTTTAAGTTAAGATATTTCACCCTAGTATGAGTCACCGGCCAGTAATTAAGGCTGCCGAGCAGCAGATCCCCCTTTCAGCTGGGGTCGCGCTATGGCTCTCTCCCTTTCAGCTGAGACGACGCCAATTTGTCGTGGAAATTATAATAAAGACAAATTCTTGGAGGTTCGAGTTAAGGAAATGTACTTACACAAATATATTTGCGGAGAGAGAATGTTCTGTTTTTTTTTGCAAGTGCATCACAATCTGAGATTCGATTGAAGGAAGCATAACTTTATAGTCTGATATAACAGCTTCAAGTGAACAGCATTGTTGATATTAAATTGACATGGAAAGTACGTGCGATGAAATACGTAATACGTATGTTCTTGCCCTTGGCTAAAACCAACACGGGTATACATTTTGTTATCTTTCGGAGGACAATGTGTTATCATAATAATGTCGTGTCCAAAATATTAAGCAGTATTTTTTATGTTACCTGACCTACTTATTTTCGTTCTAAAGGCAGTGTTAATCTATATAGTCAAGCATTTCCCAGCATGCATCTAAGTTGGCAACTCATTAATATCCTCTCCGCAGCATCATATGCACATATGTTCACAAACAGACGAGCACAATCATGCACACGCAAATGAACATTCACAAACACATGTACACTCTTCACTCTCTCACACAAACAGACTCATCATAAAACACACACTACCATTGACTCACATTCACAGATACACATTCACACTCATTCTTGCAGATGCACACTCATGAAATTACAACTGACCCAAACACAAGAATAAACACACTCGCACTCATCGACTCACACACAAACGCACACAGTATGAAGCACAAACGCATATACTGATAAACACTGGAAAGCTGAATTACATTATGTTGCGATGCACAACTGTACTGCACTGGGATTCTGGAGTGCATGGTGCCCAGATATATGTGTGTATTGCACTGGATTTAGGAATGAATGTTACTGAGACATAGCAGTGCACTGTTCGTGAGTGCCGGATTGCAGTACAATAGGATGCAACTTTGTACAGCTGTGAGCAGGGAATTTGCTGTACCGAGGTATTGGAGTATGCTATATTTTGATGCGGGACTGTAGTATTATGAGATGTTAGAGTATGCTAGAACGGGATGCAGGACTTCACGATCCGAGGATGCAGGAGTGTGCTGTACTGCGGGGCAATGTTTCATGATGCTGGTTTTCAAGATCGCACGGTACTAGTTTGCAGGTATATACCATGGAGGGATGCAAGAATGTGCTGTACTGGGATGCATAAATGAGCTGTATTGGGTGGCAGTGTTTCATGGTATTGGGATGGAGCACTGTTTTGTACATAGATACAGTAATTCGCTGTACTGTGGTCCACATTTTTCAGCCCTTGTTCAACATTGCAGTGTGCAGACCTGACCATGCAGAGCCAAGTGATTTGAATGATTTGAACATTCCAGCCTCAATCATCAAGTTAAACAGTGCATTCCAGACAACCATCGCCATCTGGCTGAAAAGAGCATTCCATGAAGTCCGCTCTGATCCGTTTTTTCCAATCTCATTTCTCGTTTGCCGCTATCTGATCCACAGCTGAAAGAAACAAATCTTCCCTGTCCAACCTGTCCAGGCACCTCATAATTTTGTAAAAATCCAAAAGGTCTGCCCTTAGCCTCCTGTGTTCTAAGGATAACAACCCAAGACAATCTCTCCTCATTGCCTCAATTTCTAAGCCCTGACAACATGTTTGCCAATCTCTTCATCACTCTCTCCAGGGCATTTAGGTCCTCCCTGTAATAACATAGAACATAGAACATAGAACAGTACAGCACAGAACATGCCCTTCGGCCCTCAATGTTGTGCCGAGCCATGATCACCGTACTCAAACCCACGTATCCACCCTATACCCGTAACCCAACAACCTCCCCTTTAACCTTACTTTTATTAGGACACTACGGGCAATTTAGCATGGCCAATCCACCTAACCCGTACATCTTTGGACTGTGGGAGGAAACCGGAGCACCCGGAGGAAACCCATGCACACAGGGGGAGGACGTGCAGACTCCACACAGACAGTGACCCAGCCGGGAATTGAACCTGGGACCCTGGAGCTGTGAAGCATTTATGCTAACCACCATGCTACCCTGCTGCCCCTAATGTGGTGATCTGAAAAATAAAACGTCTCCAGCTCTGGTCTAATAGCGTTTATACCATTCCATCAATACATCCTGCTTCTGTATTCATTATCTATCCCGAGAAATGAAACATTCCAGATGTTTTCTTGACCACCTTGTCGACCTGTTCTGCCACCTTTTTGGGCCACTGGGCATCCACTACAAGTTCACCCACTTCCTCTATCCCTCTCAATAGCTACCTGTCTATTCAATATTCCCGAGCTTTGTTTTCCCTGCCCGAATTCATTACCTCACACTTTTCCGGCTGGAATACCATTCACCATTCTTTGCAAACTCAACCAAATCATTAACAACATTCTCGAGGTGACAGGTATTCTCTTCACTATCAACTACGTTGTGAGCACATTAGCACAGTGGTTAGCACTGTCGCTTCACTGCTGCAGTGTCCCAAGTTCTATTCACGGCTTGGGACACTGTGCGGAGCCTGCACGTTCTCCCCGTGCCTGCGTGAATTTCGTCCGGGTGCTCCGGTTTCTTCCCACAAGTCCATGTGCTGGTTAGGTGGATTGGCCAGGCTTAATTGCTCTCAGTGTCCAAAGTCGTTTAGAGGGGTTACTGTGTTACGGGGATAGGGTAGAGGTGTGATCTTAGGCAGGGTAATCTTTCAATGGGCCGATGCAGGCTCAATGGGCCGAGTGGCCTCGTTCTGCCCAGTAACCTGATGATCTGTCAACGGCCTAAATCTGTGTCAGCTGCAAATGTAACAATTATTCCACCCACATTTATGCCTAAATCATTAATATTTGTAACAAACAACATGGCCTCAACACTGACGTCCATGGAGATCACTGAAATCTATTTTTCATGTGCAATATATTCCTTGCCCTTTGCTTCCTGTCACTACGCCAGTTTTGGATCCACCCTGCCTCTTTCCGCTGTATCCCATGATATGCTACTTTTCTAACCATTCTGCCATGAGGGACCTTGTGAAAAACGTTATTGAAATCCACGTAGATAATATCCACTGCAATAACGTTATCAATCTTCCTCTCTTACTTTTTCATAAAAATCTATGGAGTTAGTAAGTCACGATCTTCTCCAAATAAAACCATACTGACCAGCCGTTGTAAATCCGTGCCTTTCTCAGTGACAGTTTGACTCTCAAAATTGTTTCCAATAATCTTCCCAACGTTCAGGCCCATCCCTTGCACCATCCTAAAATAACGGTTAAACCTTTCTCGGCCTTTAACCTTCTGATACATAGAACATAGAACATAGAACAGTACAGCACAGAACATGCCCTTCGGTCCTCTATGTTGTGCCGAGCCATGATCACCCTACTCAAACCCACGTATCCACCCTATACCCGTAACCCAACAACCCCCCCCCCCTTAACCTTACTTTTTAGGACACTACGGGCAATTTAGCATGGCCATTCCACCTAACCCGCACATCTTTGGACTGTGGGAGGAAACCGGAGCACCCGGAGGAAACCCACGCACACACGGGGAGGACGTGCAGACTCCGCACAGACAGTGACCCAGCTGGGAATCGAACCTGGGACCCTGGAGCTGTGAAGCATTTATACTAACCACCAGGCTACCGTGCTGCCCTAATACCTCACCTGTATAGAAGGAGCATTGGAGAATGAACCGGAAAGCGGCATCCCATTTCCTTCCTGGCTTCCTTGAACAGCCTGAAGACAATTCATATAACCCTGTTAATTTCTCCACCTTCCAGTATTAGTGCATCCTCTATAGTATGGTTACCATAATGGTTCCACCTGCCCCTTCTCCTACTTCCTCAACTTAATTTCCGTGGGTTAAATCTAGATGTGCAAACCTCTCATTGGGGTTATTGCGTGCTGGCGAGAAACGTTTTCTTCAATATAGTTGAAGTGTCTTTCGCTCTATTTGTATCCGAATTGATATTTGGGTAGTTGAGGTCCCGAGAGATAACCCCTACTTTTTTTACACTCAGAAATCTGACTATATTTGCCCTTCTAACTCATTTCTGCTAATTGGTGGTTTATCATAGTTATAGCAGTGAGAATTCCCGGTTAGAAATTTCTGAGCTCAACGGATTTGACCTGATTTGACGTTACATTTAGTATATCATCCATCCTGTCATTGATTCTTCATCCTATAATGGTGCCCCACTCCCTATCCTGCTTGAAAACTCAGTATCAACTCTTGCGATCATGAACGAAAGTGACATTTAAGGGGCATCTTGACAAATACATGAATAGGATGGATTAGAGGTATACGGACTTAGGAAGTGTGTAAGATTTTAGATTAGAAGGGCAGCGTTGTCGGCACAGGATTGGACGTCCGAAGGGCCTGTTGCTGTGCTGTACTTGTCTTTGTTTTTTGTTCTAAATGCAATGGTTTCCCCTACTCAAGCCAAGTCTATGATGTGGCAATTAGATAATTCCACCATGTGTCTATTCGTGACCTAAACTCATCAGATGTATTGACTATGACCCTTGAATTTGCATACATCTATCTATATATATAGGCACTGCCACAAATCTGTGCGTTGTCTGTTTTTCGGCGTCACTCACTGATTCCCAATATTTTGATCCCGGCTCTTAACTTGCCTTCAGATTAACTCTTCAATTAATCTAGATTAATACCTCCACCCTTCACGTCCCCCAACTACCCTGACATATATTCATCCCATTCCTTTGCAGCTGTAGATGTTTTGACTAGCACAGCTTTGATTCCCAGAACCTGTTATAATGCATCAAAAAGCAGATGTCCTCCCACTTATGGCGCATATCCGACCATGGGATTACTCTCTCATTCTCTTGTTTTTATAATCATCAGCATTTTGGTCAGTGAGTAATCCTGAGATTTCTGCTTTTGCGATCATTACTTCCAAGCTCCCTTTTAGTTCCCTAAAGTCTGCTTTCAGGAACTTGCAATAATCCCTATCTGATTCAGTGGGACAGACGTGGACGGTAACCTCTAGCTGATCGCGCTGCTCCAGAAGAATGCGCTGAAGTTGTTCCATGACATCCTTGGCCCTAGCACCAGGGAGGCAACATAGCATCCTGGAGTCAAGTATATGGTCAGACAGAAACACCCCATTGAACGATTCATTTTTTACTGCTGTTCATATCCTTCCCTTCTCCCGTACAGCAGATTTGTCTATGGTGCCAGAGACGCGTCCCTTCTGAGGAATTAACACTCTCTCTTGTATGCAAAACGGAACTCTGATCATTCAACGGGACAACAGGGGACTCTCCACAACATGTGTGGTTTTCTTGGACTGCCCACCTCCCGTCAATGCCATTTCTGCTGAAAGCTCCGATGTTGCTGTGAGATGGCGTAATTGACCATGCTTTCCACATAGTTCCCGGCCTCGTGGATGTGTCACAGTGACTACAGCCACCGGCTGAGCTCCAAAGTTCACAACTCAGGGTTTTGCAGCTGGTGACACTTTCTACACACGTGCTGGTCTTGAGAGAACGAGGGTCCAATGCTTCCCACATACTTTAGGAAGGACAAACCATAACACTGAGTTGTATTGCCGTGGCTTCAATTTTCGTCTGTCACTTTGACCTTATTGTACTTTGTTTAACGTATGTAACATTAGAACATAGATAGAACACTACAGAGCAGTGCGGGCCCTTCGGCCCTCGATGTTGCGCCGACCTGTGAAACCATCTGAAGCCTATCTGACCTACACTATTCCATTTTCATCCATATGTCTATCCAGTGACTACTTAAATGCCCTTAAAGTTGGCGAGTCTACTACTGTTGCAGGCAGGGCGTTCCACACCCCTACTACTCTCCGAGTAAAGAAACCGCCTCTGATATCTGTCCTATATCTACCACTCCTCAATTTAAAGCTACGTCCCCTCGTGTTGGTCATCACCATCAGAGGAATGAAACTCTCACTGTCCACCCTATCTAACCCTCTGACTATCTTATATGTCTCTATTAAGTCACCTCTCAGCCTTCTCCTCTAACGAAAACAACCTCAAGTCCCTGAGCCTTTCCTCGTAAGACCTTCCCTCCATACCAGGCAACATCCCAGTAAATCTCCTCTGAACCCTTTCCAAAGCTTCCACATCCTTCCTATATGTGGTGACCAGAACTGCACGCAGTACTCCAGGTGCGGCCGCACCAGAGTTATGTACAGCTGCAGCATGATCTTGTGGTTCCGAAACTCAATCCCCCTGCTTATAAAGGTTAGCACACCATATGCCTGCTTTACAGCCCTATACACCTGGGTGGCAACTTTCAGGGATTTATGTACCTGGATGCCGAGATCTCTCTGTTCATCTACACTACCAGGAATCTTGTCATTAGCCCAGTACTCTGCATTCCTGTTACTCCTTCCAAAGTGAACCACCTCACACTTTTCCGCATTAAACTCCATCTGCCACCCCTCAGCCCAGCTCTGCAGCTTATCTATGTCCCTCTGTATCCTATAACATCCTTCAGCACTATCCACAACTCCACCGACCTTCGTGTCGTCTGCAAATTTACTAACCAATCCTTCTACACCCCCTTCCAGGTCATTTATAAAAATGACAAACAGCAGTGGCCCCAAAAAAGATCCTTGCGGTACACCACTAGTAACGGAACTCCAGGATGAACATTTGCCATCAACCACCACCCTCTGTCTTCTTTCAGCTAGCCAATTACTGATCCAACCCGCTAAATCACATTCAATTCCATACTTCCGTATTTTCTGCAATAGCCTACCGTGGGGAACCTTATCAAACGCCTTACTGAAATCCATATACACCACATCAACAGCTTTACCCTGATCCACCTGTTTGGTCACCGTCTCAAAAAACTCAATAAGGTTTGTGAGGCATGACCTACCCTTCACAAAACCGTGTTGACTATCGCTAATCAACTTGTTCTTTTCAAGATGATTATAAACCCTATCTCTTATAACCTTTTCCAACATTTTACCCACAACCGAAGTAAGGCTCACAGGTCTATAATTACCAGGGTTGTCTCTACTCCCCTTCTTGAACAAGGGGACAACATTTGCTATCCTCCAGTCTTCCGGCACTATTCCTGTCGACAAAGACATAAAGATCAAGGACAAAGGCTCTGCAATCTCCTCCCTGGCTTCCCAGAGAATCCTTGGATAAATCCCATCTGGCCCATCATTATTCTGCATGGTCTCGAATTTATTTCGCTATTGCTTGTGTTTCTCACTGTAAGTAGTCCATTCTTTTAAAAATAACGTGTTTTTCTATTTCTCAGCTCCTTGATAACCACGGTTTTCCATCGTTTTGTTAAATATACATTTCTAATTAATGGACAATTTAGTGCTGCCAATCCACCGTCCCAGCACATCTTTCGGTTGTGTGGGCTATCCCACGCATACATGGGGGGGGGGGGGGGGGGGGGGGGGGGCGGCGAGGGCAGAATTTCCAAACTCCTCATGGACAGTGACCCGGGCTTCAAGTCGAACCCGGGAACTCTGTGCCGTGAGGCATCAGTGCTAACCATTGCGCCGCCCTAGGTGTCATTGGTAAAATGAGTGTGCTGCAAATATGCAGGAGCGTGCTGTCGTTGGATTAAACAGTTGTTGCACTGGGTTGCAGAGTATGCTCTAATGCGAAGAAGGAATGAACAGTTCTGAATTGAAGGAGTTCGCTGTGCTGTGATGCCGACATTTCCCCAGACATGGAGAAGCACTCTCACATTTCCACGAACGAGTACGGGGCACTCTGCCTCACTGTGCAATGCACTAATGTATCTCATAACAGCCTGTTGGCCACGATAATATTTTTCACCGTCAATGCATTGAACAACAGTATCAAAACAAATGGAAATAAAGGATTTGAAACATAATGAATAAATTCAATGATGGACCAGACCAACGAGCGAAGTACAGCAAGCTTCACGTGGCAAAACCAAGGACTGTTGGAAAGTGAATATTCACTTGTATACATAAAAAAACAGAAAATGTTCTTCAAACAACTAAGTGCAGTCACTGCCCCAAGGACAATAGAGGCTGTCTTCGCAGTGCAGTATTTCGTTTTCAGTTTTTGAGAACAGATAGCCACAAATCGATCAAAGGTGAACGTGACGGTGAACCAGACAGAACAGTCAGTGACAGCATAAAGCAGAACGGCATGATAATTGCAAATGCGAACAGAGTACAGAAAGGTTGATTGGTCACGATAAACGATAGGAATCTGCCTCAGTATCAGATCGATGATAACCACCAATATGTCCGCGACTGCCATTGCAACCAGGTAGCTTGTTACACATTTACAGAGGCCACACTTACCACGACAGATGACCACAATCGTCACCACATTAACTGAAAGCACAGAGAATGTAGAGTTATACCCCACAATGCCAGAATACTAAAGTTTTTCCCATGAACCAAGGCAACACTTTCAGTAATATGCATAAGTATATTCTTCACAATCAATTAATATTCGTCAAGGACCTGCAGTGATGAAATATAGTATTGCAGAATATTTTAGAACAAAAATGGAGTTCGGGTGTGTAATCAGTGAAATCAGTGTAATAAATCACACAAATTGAACATGACTTCAAATATATTGTGAATTTAAACTAAATAGAATAGAATAAGAAGAGATGAATTCAAATAAAAAGAAACCAATCTGCTGGACTTCATGAATGATATGGAGATGCCGACGTTGGACTGGAGTGAGCACAGTAAGAAGTCTTACAACACAAGGTTAAAGTCCAACATGTTTCTTTCAAACACTAGCATTCGGAACACTGCTCCTTCTTCAGGTGAATGAGAAAGGAGCAGTGCTCCAAAAGCAAGTGTTTGAAATAAACATGTTGGACTTTTACTTGTGTTGTCAGACATCTTGCCGGACTTCATCCGAATAACCACAGGAGACCAGGGACAGGTTGCAGTCGGACATTCGATTCAGGCATGGAGGGAACTCTCCCAGAAAATGCTGTGGAGGAACACCCTTTTAATAAACTCAGCTCTAAAAAAGCTCTCAGAGGGAGAGCTTGCTAATAGGCCTGTCGCTTCTATAAAACGTTGTTTAGTCTATAAAACGCTGGTTATCGCACAGCTGGAATTTTGTCTGCAATTTTTAAATCCGCATCATCGGAGAAATATGAGTGCCGGTTCGGGAACATGGGGAGATTTACAAGGATTCTGCCTGGGCTGGTGCGTTTTAGTTATGAAGAGAAATTTGATAGGCTGTTTTTTTTTCTTGGAGGAGAGGAGACTGAGGGGAACATGATTGTCATGTATAAAAGAATGAGGGGTATAGATAAAATAGACAGGAAGAAACATTTCCCATTGGTGGAGCGAGCAATGACCAATGGGGAACATATTTAATGAAAATGAAAATGAAAATCGCTTATTGTCACGAGTTGGCTTCAATGAAGTTACTGTGAAAAGCCCCTTGTCGCCACATTCCGGCGCCTATTCGGGGAGGCTGGCCTGCCTTGGTCTGCTTTAAAAGCCAGCGATTTAGCCCAGTGTACTAAACTAGCCCCAGGTGAGGGGCAGGAGGTTTAGAGGATGTCTGAGTAAAATAATTTTCCTCCAAAGCGTGGTGAGTTCCTGTAACTCACTGCCTGAAATGGTGGTGGAGGTAGTAACTCTCTTGACACTTAAAAAATGTATTTAGATGTGGGTCTGAGATGCCAAGGCGAAATTCGGGAAAATTGGATTATAATCTGGTTGTTTTCTTCAAATAATTGCCTGTGAGGGGGGAAACACTTTTCCAAAGAATTCCTATTGTGCAGAAGCAGGTCATTCGTCCCGGCAGACCTGCACTGACCCTGAAAAATCGCAGCCCTTCTCGGACCACTGTCCCAACCTATCCCGAGAACACTACTTAATCTGCAGTCATTGGATACTGAAGGTCAATTGGTCGAAACACCGAATTTGCAGATCTTTGAATAGTGAGAGAAATCGAGAGCACATTGGGATAACACAAAAACTCAGCATCATCACGCAAGGCCGGGATTCAACAGGAGGTACCCGGCACTGTAAGGCAGACATTTTAACCACTGTGCCACCGTACCGCCTGTTCGAATTGAGCTCTCAACTCCAATTCAGCTCGAGAAGGGAAAACATTCGAAGAAATGTCGTTCACCTGGCCTCCTCAACTTATTCCGGGAGAGCCTGGAGAAAACGTACGATTTTGCAACACTTTGTGTGAGTGAAGCAGTCCATTCTGCTTTCAGATCTGAAAGGCTTATCTGTCCACCTTAACAGCTCTGAACACCGTGCAGGCGATGGAAAACGAGCAGGTTAAGTAGAAAAAGAAAACTGGTTTTCAGTTCATTAACAGTGCTCACTTTGTGTGCTCACACACGTACTACAGTAAATGTATTTAGGGCATTGAGCACTCCTGTAGAGAATGCAAACTCGTCTCAGTCAGTCACTAAACGCCGGACTTGGACCCGTATGCCTGCCACTATGAGGCAGCAGTGCTAACCACTGTGCCACCGTTCTGGCCCGATAGTGTCATACAATTTGCAGTGCAGAAGGAGGCCATTCGGCCCATCGAGTCTGCACCGGCTCTTGGAGTGAGCACCCTACCCAAGCACACCTCCCCACACTATCCCCATAACCCAGTCACCCCACCCAGCACGAAAGGCAAATTAGTATGACCAATCCACCTAACCTGCACATCTTTCGACTGTGGGAGGAAACCGGAGCACCCGGAGGAAACCCACGCACACACGGGGAGAACGTGCAGACTCTGCAGACAGTAACCGAAGCTGGGAATCGAACCTGGGACACAGGAGCTGTGATGCAATTGTGCTAACCACTATGCCACCGTGCTGCTCTAATATTAGCAACATTTAAAAGACAATTGAGAATGTGGTGTATCCTCCGTCTCCTGCACACTGAATTAGAACAATTGAATTATCTACAAAGTTCTTCAGTACTATGGAAAAAAATAGTGAAACAGCAGAATTGTATCAAGAATGGCATTAAAAATAGTCAAAAGGACATATCATATGCCAGTCAGAAGCCCTGTGCTTCTGTCATTTTAAATAAAACAGGCCAAGAGCTTAAAAATCATGAACAATTGCTTAAAATTAGAATTGTGAGACGTGGAAACAGAAATTTCAGACAACGAATCACACGATGTTGAAATCCATAAAAAGGAAGCTGCTGGACAAATGTTCAATGTTCATTAACCTGGTAGCAATGATTTTTTCAGCAGAATGATTACAACTTGCTGAATATGTGACCAGATGATATCAGAGGCAAATCTTCCAAACAACACCTGTCTCCGTACGGACAGCAAACTGGAAGCACTTAATGAAATACGGAGGAGTTCGACAAAATTCAGAAATTTAACTTATTATGGGCGACTCGTTGGAGTTTAGAAGGTTGAGGGGGGGGATCTCATTGTAATATCCAGGATAGTGAGAGACCTTGAAATAGTGGACATGGAGAGAATGTTTCCACTTGTAGAAAAAACAAGAACCCGACGGTAAAGTCTCAGACTGAAGGCACGATCCTTTAAAACAGAGGTGAGAAGGAATTTCTTCAGCCAGAGGCTGGTGAATCTGTGGAACACTGCCTCGGATGATTGCGTACACCAAATCAGTGAGCGGCTTTAAGACAGAGAGAGATAGGTTGCTGATTAACATTGGGACCAGGGTTTACGGGGTGAAGGCAGGATTATGTGGTTGAGAAACGTCTCAATCACCAATGAATGGCCGTGCCGGAGCTATTGGATGATTGTGCTAATTCTGCTCCTGTGTCGTATGGTCTTCTGGTCTCATGGACATCAAGGTGTATTATCCATTGTGTTCACATGAGTGAATGGGAGTTCACGCCAGTGCAACATAGCCCATCGTCAAATGTACACTTTGAGAAAGAACAGAGAAACGAGGGAAGAAGAAAATTATATATGAAAAAGAGGAAGAGAGTGAGAGAGTAAGAGAGGGAGAGGGAGAGAGAGAGGGAGACAGGGGGAGAGAGAGTGAGTAAGAAAGAAAGAATGAAATAAAGAAAGATAGAAAGAAAGTAAGAAAGAAAGAAAGATAGATTGATAGATAGATATAAAGAAAGAAAAAATAAACCAAGAAAGAAAGACACATAAAAATAAATATACAAGGAAAGAAATAGAGAAAGAAAATGAAAAAAATAGACATAGATAGAAATAATTAAAGAGAGAAAGACAGAGTGAAAGAAATAAGAAAGAAATGAAAAAAAATTAAAAGGGAAAGAAAGAAGGAAGAGAAAATAGCAGAAACGTGAAAGCGAAAAGTTGCAGAAGTACAAACAAAAAATATAAAAAAGAAAAGGGCGAAAGATAGAATATAGAACAGCACAGCACAGAACAGGCCCTTCATGTTGTGCCGAACCATGATCACCCTACTCAAACCCACGTATCCACCCTATACCCGTAACCCAATAACCCCCCCCCCCCTAACCTTACTTTTATTAGGACACTACGGGAAATTTAGCATGGCCAATCCACCTAACCCGCACATCTTTGGACTGTGGGAGGAAACCGGAGCACCCGGAGAAAACCCACGCACACAGGGGGAGGACGTGCAGACTCCACACAGACAGTGTCCCAGCCGGGAATCGAACTTGGGACCCTGGAGCTGTGAAGCATTTATGCTAACCACCATGCTACCCTGCTGCCCCTCATAGAATGAGAGAAAAGGAAGAAAGAAATGGATGAACTCACAGAAATAAATATGTGTCGCAAAGTCCAACCATTCTAAATAACTTTCCGACCATGGAGGTATCTTTCGCATAGATATACTGCCGTCATGTTAAAACGTTTTCACTGTTGTAATTCAGGGAATGCAAGAAAATAAATTGGATCTGTCACAGCTTTAAGAGACAAAAGTACAAAACCCACGTAATGACTTACGTGGGACGCCGGTCGCGGCCAAGATGGGGAAGTAAATCTTTTCTATGTCATTAAGTGCCCAAAGGACCTTGAGCTTCATCAGAAAACTGAGAGCCATGTTGTCCTCAGTTAAGTGTGACGAATTAGGTGTTGCTGTTGATAGTGGAAGAAATTATCCGCTCACGTTTGGAAATAATCCCTTTCTTTTTGAGGAGGGAGCGAAAGAAAAGTCAAGACCCGTGGTCCCATGATGCCTGGAGTTGATTACAGTCACTGAACAAACAATTTCTAAATTTCATATCAGATTTCCAGCTTCTGAAAAAGTGGCCTCTCTTGACTCACACAATCGAGTCGTGAATTAAACACTGTTGGTTAAACAAAATTATGTTAAAAGTGAATTAAAATTAACCTCCGCATTTGTTACAGACTGGTGGTTTAATAAAATTACTTGCTTTACAGTAATATCTATTTCTTTAGTTCTCTACAGGCAATGAGTTAGAAGGGTTGAAGGAAAGTATACAGGGAACCGAGTAAAGAGGGAAGAAATGAAAGAAAGCAGTGGCACGGGACGGAAAGAAGGAAGGGGAAAAGGAACAAGAAAGAAAGAACAAAGAACACTACAGCACAGGAACATGCCATTCGGCCCTCCAAGCCAGTACTGGTCATGATACTAACCTTGGCCAAAACCCTACGCACTTCCTTGTCACGTATCCCTTTTTACCCATTCCATCCATGTATTTGTAGAGATACCTTTTTGAACGCCGTGAATGTATGTGCTTCCACAACGTGGCAATGTGATCCCAGCACTCACCACCCTCTGTGTAAAAAACAAACGACCACGCGCATCTCCTCGAGACATTGTTCCACGTACATTAAAGCTATGCCCCCTGGTGACTGACTCCTCCACCGTAGGAAACATTGCCTGCCCATCCACTCTATCCATACCCCTCATAATCTTGTGGATGTCGGTCAGGTCACACCCCCTCCAAACCTCCGCCGTTTTAATCAAAATAGTCTGAGTCTATGCAGCCTCTCCGCGTACCTATTACTGACAGGCCAGCCAACATCCTGGAAAACCTCCTCTGTAAAACCTCCAAAGCCTCCACATCCTTCTGGCCGTGTGACGGCCAGAATTGTGGGCAATATTCCAAGGGAGGGATGGAAGGGAGGAAGAATTCGTGTACTGTGGGAAGGCGATGAAAGGTAGAAAGGAGGTGTGGAGGATGGAGGGAAATCAGGAATGAACGGGGGAAAGAAGGAAGGAGATGAAGGTGTGAGAAAGATGGAAAAACGAATGGGAGATAGGTAGGACGGAATGAAGGAAGACGTAAGGAAAGAAAATAAGGATGAAAGAAACATGGATGTAAGAAAGAAAGGAAGAAGGAAAGAAAGAAGGAAAGAAAGAAAGAAAGAAAGAAAGAAAGAAAGAAAGAAAGAAAGAAAGAAAGAAAGAAAGAAAGAAAGAAAGAAAGAAAGAAAGAAAGAAAGAAAGAAAGAAAAGAAGGAAGTAAGAAAGAAAGAGAAAAATTAATAAATAACAGCGAGTAGGAATGCAGACAGGAGGCAAAGGTAGAATCAAATACGGGAGAGACGAGGGAGGGGAGAAAAGTGAAGAGTGCAGCAGAAATAAAATTTGGTGGAAGGATGAAAGGAACGAATAAAGAAAGCAGTGATGGAGGACTGGGAAAGGCAGGAAGGATGGAAGTAAGGTAGGAGCGAAGGGAGGGTGGGACGGAGGGAGAGAGGCAGGAAGGAAGGAAGGACGGAAGGACGGAAGGAAGGAACGAAGGATGGAAGGAAGAAGACATAGAACATCTAGTGCAGAAGGAGGCCTTTTGGCTCATCTAGTCTGCTCAGACCACATTAAGCCCTCGCTACCATCCTATCGCCGTAACCCAATAATCCCGCCTAACTTTTTTGGACAATAAGGGTAATTTAGCAAGTACAATCCACCAAACCTGCACAACTTTGGACTGTGGGAGGAAACGGGAGCACCCGGAGGAAACTCACGCAGTCACGTGGAGAATATGCAGACTCCGCACAGACAGTGACACAGTGGGGAATCGAACCTGGGCCCTGGCGCTGTGAAGCCACAGTGCTAACCACTGTGCGACCGTGCCACCCACTAAAGTCTTGGAAAGGCACACATGCAACCAACGCATAGCTTTTCTGATTAAAAAGGAACAACCATGCAAACAACAAGAGTTTCAGAGACTATATACCTTCTGTTGATACAAATTTATTTAAATGTCTCTGCTTCCATAAATCTTTCGAAAATATCTGCAGTCTTGAAACTGTATAGTAGCCATAGGCGTTTTAGTTAATTAAGTGATGTAACAATCTTTTGGATTAATGCAATTTAAATGATGTTGAAAATTATGCCACAATATAGCTCCAAGGCATTGTAGTTAATAGTCCACAGATGTAATATTTGGTCAGTGACGTGTTTTGACCCGAAAGAAAGAAAGTGAATCTGCCTGGGAGTACAGAAGATGGTTGCTCAGTACCACAGATGTTTTGTTGTCAGTGCCATTTTGCCTCTCATTTTCTATCGACAGAGGAAAAGTGAGTTTGTTTAGTTCCAAACAGAGTCTGACATTCATTCATGTGGGCCGGAAAGTGGAAAGAGGTGAATAAAGAAAGTCAGTTTGAGCAAACATTATCATATGTATTATGAGACAAATTGTTCTATTCTTTGCTCAAATTGCCATTATATTAATTCAGATTGAACTGGTTCCAATCGTGCTGATGGCCTTCTTACTTCGTGATTTCGTCCTCCAATATTTCCTTCACTCATCCCTTCCATCTCTCCATCAGTTTATCCGGATTATGTTTAACTCACCCAAATGCCACTAACTGGAAGGAAGGAAGATGGAAGGAAGGCAGGAAGGAAGGAAAGAAATACTGATAACGGAAGGAAGGAAGGAGGTAAAAAGTGTTATAAGGATGGAAGGAATAAAGGAAGGCAATGGGGCACGTTGGGAAGTGTGGAAGGAAGGGTGGTGAAGGCGGGAGAAAGAGGAGAAAACGATAGAAGCAGCGAAGTAATGAAGGAATTATGGAAGTAAAAAAATGAAAGTAAAAACAAAGGAACGAAAGGATGTTCAAAGAATTGAGGCAAGCAACGTGGGAGTAAATTAAATATGTTAGTAAGCAGGGATGAAGGAAGGATAGATGGAAAACGCTGAAGAGAGTTGAGAAGGAAGGAGGGGTGATAAGGTGGGAGGAATAATGTAAAAGGGAAGGGGCAAAGGCAGTGAATAATAAGGGTCAGAAGGACGGAGAGAAATATGGTTTGAAGGAAGGGATGAGTGAAGGAAATATTGGAGGACGAAATCACGAAGTAAGAATAGAAAACGGAGGGACTGAAGTGAAGGGAAGAATGGTTGGATCGAAATCTGAAAGGATGAAATGAAGGAGGAAAGGAGGGTAATGTGACAGGAAAGATGAAAAGACAGAAGAAGGAAAGTTAGGAGGGAAGGAAGGATGGAGGGAAGGACGTGCTATGTAGTGGTAGAAGGAAGTGGAATGGAAGCAGGAGTGGAGAATGGGAAAGAACAAGAAAGACAGATGGTAGGGAGGAGTGAAGGAAATAAAGTTAGAGTATGGATTAAAGTGAATAATAAGGAAAGCAGGGAGAGGAGCTGAGAATAAGGGATTATGAGGAAGAAACATGAAAGCAAGGAAGAAGAAGCGAATGAAGGTGTAGGTGTTTAGGAGAGAAAAAAGCGTGAAGGAAGGAGGGAAGGAAGACGTGCAAATGAAGGGAAGTATTTGAAGATGGAATTGAAGTTTGTTTTCGGAGAATAAGTACAAAATATGCTTCAAGAGCTGTAAAAGGGCTCCATCAATCCACTAAAGACAAAGGCAGAGCACCGTTGACCACGCTAAATGCCAGCGAAAGATAGACAGGCTCCTTTCGTTACATTCAGTCCGGAATGGGTTAATGTGTGCCTTCGGGACAGATGAGACAGGTGAGGAAGAGATGGCAGATTGGGAAGAGTTAACTGAAAGCGCGCAAATGTAGGCTATAGGAACGGAAAGCCAAATGCAGCCGCCACGCCAGCCAAAAGGAAAGGCACCGGGAGCACCGGCCGCACCAACCCTCACAGCTGTCCCGATACCCATGAATCCGGTCACCACGGAATGAAGTATAAGAGATCAGGTAGGTCTAGATATCACCTACACCACCCCACTTTCCGTAACTCAGTTAAGGGAAGCTTTCAGCAAAATTACTCCATTTCAGCCCACCGCAGCCTCGCACAGCTTATTTGAGGTGCTGCGCCAACAAAGGTCATGTCCGGATTAGGTGACAGGGATGAAGTTAAATTGATAGTAATGAGCATCAGACAGTCGGTAAGGTCAGCTTTGACAGAACCCCAAAACGATGGAGGAGAAACCTGAGAGAAAATGAAGGTCGCAATATTAGATGTATCGGATACAACAAAGGGGAACCTGTAGAGGATCTAAACAATTGGAGGCAAAAGAGAGGGTAACATCCGACCGCCTTTGCTGGTCGCCAATGGATACATTTCAAGGCATTATACGGAAACTTCCATGAGGAAGACGCTACTAAATGGTCCCATACCATAGTTTCACATGCTAACGAAACAGGTAAAAATTCTTGCGCGAAGTATGACCCGGCAGATATCACACATAATGAGATTTGTGTACATAGTATGGTGTGGGAGCTAGCTGATCCCATTGTAAACGGCAGTGACCACATCTGCAGCAACTGTTGGTTGCTGGAAGAACTCCGGATCGGAATTGATGATCTGGAGTCTGAGCTTCAAACTCTGCGGCACATCCGGGAGGGGGAGAGTTACCTGGACGTTTTGCTTCAGGAGGCAGTCACACCCGGTAGATTAAGTAATTCAAATTCAGTAAGTGTTCAGGAAAAACAGGGTGCGATTGGAAGTGAGGCAGGTAGGGGGATTCGTTCAGGAGTGCAGAAGCCTCATCCCTTGACCTTGTCCAACAGATATGAGAGTCTTACTCCCTGTGCAGATGAGGAAAAGGGCTGTGGACAGGATAAGCCAGCTGACCATGGTACCATGGTGCAAAAGGCCATTCAAGAGGGGGGAGCAAGAAGACAAGTAGTTGTTATAAGGGATCCTACAATTAGAGGAACAGATAGTATCCTTTGCAAGCCGGATATGGAGTCCCGCATGGTGTGTTGCCTACCCGGTGCCAGTGTGCGTGAGATCTCCGACAGGCTTGAAAGGATACTGGAGCTGGAGGGGGAGGATCCAGTTGTTGTGGTCCACGTTGGAACTAACAACATAGGCAAGTCTAGGGTGGAGGGCCTGTTTGAGGATTATCAAGCACTTGGAAGGAAATTGAAGAACAGGTCCTCGAGGGTCATAATCTCCGGCTTACTGCCCGATCCACGTGCTAATTGGCATAGGGATAAGAAAGTTAGGAAAGTGAACACGTGGCTAAGGGATTGGTGTGAGAAAGAGGGATTCCATTTCATGGGGCATTGGCACCAGTTTTGGAACCGGGGTTATCTGTACCTTTGGGACGGTCTCCACCTGAAATGATCTGGAACCAGTGTTCTGGCGATAAGGATAAATAGGGTGGTCAGTGGGACTAAACTTCTGAGTCGGGGCGAAGGGAAAGGGAAAGCGACAGGGAGTAGGGAGTTAAATGGAAGGATAAGCAGCAGGTTAGCATGTGTGCCGGTGGGTTTAAGTTCAAGGCAGACTAGGAATGAAGCAAAAAGGAAGGATAACGTAGGACAGCTCATGATGTCCAATTTCTCTAATAATGATAAGAAAGTCAGCATTAAGGCACTTTACCTGAATGCTCGTATCATTCGTAACAAAGTTGATGAATTAACGGCACAAATCATCGCGAATGAATATGACTTGATATCCATTACGGAGACATGGTTGCAGGATGGTCACAACTGGGAGTTAAATATCCAGGCGTACCAGACGTTTCGGAGGGATTGACAGGTACGTAAGGGAGGTGGAGTAGCACTAATAATCAAGGACGACATCAGGGTGGCATTGAGGGATGATATAGGTTCTCTGGAGAATGAGGTTGAATCCATTTGGGTAAAAATTAGAAATTCTAAGAAGAAAAAGACACTGATAGGCGTAGTCTATAGGCCACCAAATAAGAGCACCACACTGGGACTAGAAGTAACTGAAGAGATAACTAATGCCTGTGAAAAGGGCACAGCAGTTACCATGGGCGATTTTAATCTGCCTGTAGATTGGTCAAATCAGCTCGGTCAGGGTAGCCTTGAAGAGGAGTTCGCTGAATGTATGTGGGGTAGTTTTCTGGAACAATATGTAATGGAACCGACAAGAGAGCAAGCTATCCTAGACCTGGTCCTGTGTAATGAGGCAGGAATAATTAATGACCTTATCGTTAGGGATCCTCTTGGTAGGAGTGATCGCAGCATGGTTGAATTAAGTATACAGATGGAGAGTGTGACGATAGAATCCAATACCAGGGTCCTCTGCTTGAACAAAGGGGACGACGATAGAATGAGGAAGGGCGTCGCTAAAGTAGGCTGCAAACAAATATTGTACGGTAGAACAGCTTGAGAGCAGTGGAGTACTTTCAAAACAATCTTTCATAGTGCTCAACAAAAGTATATTCCAGTGAGAAGGAATTGTAAGAAAAGACGTAATCTACCATGGGTGTGTAAGGAGATACATGGGGCTGTCAAATTGAAAGAGAAGGCTTACAAACTAGCCAAGATCAGCGGGAAACTAGAAGATTGGGAAACGTTAAAGGTCAGCAGAAAACCACGAAAAGAGCCATAAAGAAAAGTAAGATAAAAGACAAAAAAAATCTGGCACAGAATATAAGGACAGATAGCAAAAGTTTTTATAACTATATAAAACTAAAAAGAGTGGCTAAAGTAAACATTGGTCCGTTAGAGGATGAGAGTAGTCATTTATTTATGGGACATGATGAAATGTCGGAGTCATTGAACAAATATTTTGTATCGATCTTCACAGTGGAGGACACGAATAACATGCCAGCAATTGACCGTGAGAAGAAGGTAGGTGAGGACCTGGAAACCATTACTATCACGAAAGAGCAAGTGTTGGGCAAGCTAATGGAGCTCAGGATAGCTAAGTCTCCTGGCCCTGATGGAATGCATCCCAGGGTACTGAAAGAGATGGCTGGATTAATAGCAGATGCACTGGCGGCAATTTTCCAAAATTCGCTGAACACTGGGGCAGTACCAGAGGATTGGAAAACAGCAAATGTGACGCCACTGTTTAAAAAGGGAAGTAGACAAAAGATGGGGAATTATAGACCGGTTAGCTTAACCTCTGTCGTGGGGAAGATGCTTGATTCTATTATCAAGAAAGAGATAGGAGGGCACCTCGATAGAAATTGTCCCATTGAACGGACGCAGCGTGGATTCATGAAGGGCAGGTCATTCTTGACGAATCTCTTGGAATTCTATGAATACATTTCGAGCAAGGTAGACAAAGGGGACCCAGTGTATGTGGTGTACCTAGATTTCCAAAATGCCTTTGACAAGGTACCGCACAAAAGGATGCTGCATAAGATAAGGATGCATGGTGTTGAGGGTAGAGTACCAGCATGGATAGAGGATTGGTTGTCTAACAGGAAACAAAGAGTGGGAATAAATGAGTGCTATTCAGGCTGGAAATCAGTGACGAGTGGTGTGCCTCAGGGATCGATGTTGGGACCACAATTATTTACAATATTAGTAGACGATTTGGAGTTGGGAACTACGTGTAAGGTATTCAAGTTTGCAGATGACACGAAGGTGTGTGTTGCAGAGCAAAGTGTACTGAGGACTGTAAAACCTTACAGAGGAACATTGACACATTGAGTGAGTGGGCAAAGGAGTAGAATGTCAATAAGTGTGAAATCGTGCATTTTGGTAGGAGTAACAATAGAACAGATTATTACTTAAATGGTAAAAAGCTGCGGCATGCTGCTAAGGGACCTGGGTGTACTTGTGCATGAGTAACAGAAGGTTGGTCTGCAGGTGCAACAAGTAATTAGGAAGGCAAATTAAATGTTGTCCTTCATTGCGAAGGGGATTGAGTTTAAAAGTAGAGAGGTAATGTTGCAGTTGTGCAGTCTGCTGGTGAGGCCACACCTGGAGTACTGTGTGCAGTTTTCGTCTACACACTTGAGAAAGGATGTGCTAGCACTAGAGGGGGTGCAGAGGATGTTCTCTAGGCTGATTCCGGAGTTGAGGGGGTTACAGTATGAGGATAGGATGAGTAGATTGGGAGTATATTCACTGGAATTCAGAAGGTTGAGGGGATCTAATAGAAACATATAAAATTTTGAAGGGAATGGATGAGATAGAAGTAGAAAGGATGTTTCCACTTGTAGGTGAAAGTAGGACAAGAGGGCATAGCCTCAAGATTAGGGGGAGCAGATTTAGGACTGAATCAAGGAGGAACTTCTTCACTCAGACTGTGGTTAAAGTATGGAATTCCCAACCGAAAGTAGTAGTAGACGCTACTTCATTGAATATATTTAAAGATAGGGTAGCTTTTGTTTGAAAAATAAAGGAATTACGGGATATGGCGAGAATGCGGGTAAGTGGTTCAGAGACCATGAATAGATCAGCCATGATCTTATGGAATGGCGGAGCAGGCTCGAAGGGCCGGACGATCTACTTCTGCTCCTACTTCTTATGCTCGTATGTTCTCAGAGACGTCTAGAGGGCAAGGGAACAGTCACTTCAGGATCAGATGGACCAGAACCAGTAGAAACCACAATGTTCCCAGTCAGAACTAGCCAGGAACATGCATGGATAAATGAGGGCAGAAGTGAGGAGCATTTCCCCCGAGAACACCACCCCAGAGCACAATCCCCAACCCACACACAACGAGGTCCATGTTTCACTTGTGAACAAGTAGGACATTTTGCCCGCTACTACAGACAAAAGCTCCCACACCACCAACGACCTCAACAGCCCAGCCCCTACCCAGAAACACTAGGCCAGAACTCGATCGCCAAACGCGTGAAAGCTAGAAGGCAACACTCGCATAACGTAAACGATATTAACCGACCACACCCCTATCCAACTGTTGTTAGACGGCAAACTAAAGGGTGGTTCAGTGAGCCAGATCAGAGCAGCTCGCTGGAAACTCTTATTACAAGACAGGGATATTTCTGTGAAACGCACCAAGACCCACATGTTCTTAGCAGACTATTTACAATATGCAGGGACCCCACACGAATGCCAGATAATTGCAGCCACACACCCCACAGGACCCTTTGCTCCCAAATCGTTACAGCCACGTGTAGCTGGTAAGACACAAAGTTCCCAAGACACAGGGGACACAGTAATTATCTCTGTAGATGGCTCCTCCACTGTTGAGGATGGAGTAAAATGAACAGGATGCGGGATTTACATGGAGGACTCACAGCAACGCCCACTAGAAGAGGTTTCTTTACAATTACCCGGCCTCTTGGGTTTGCGGGCAGCCGAACTGCCAGCCAGAGCGATGTAATTGAACACCCACACTCATTTCCAACGCCAGGGGACATAAACACCGACAGCGTGTATGTCTGCATCAGTCCAATTGAATTTGTTCCCCTATGAGAATCTCGAGGTTTTGTATCGGCCGACGGAAAACCCCTACCATCTTCCCCTATCCTGAAACATATTCTTAAGAAAGCCACCGGCCACACACACGGGATCTTTAAAGAAAATAGCCATCACCACACGTCACCCCCCAAACCCTCCCCCCCCCCCCCCACCCCCGGGAATCGCAAGGTCGACGCCATAGCTAAAGCTGGATCAAGCACTGATCACTTCTGGCAATCCCCCGAGTGTGAACAGATACATTCAATCCTGGTCTCCCTAACCAATATTGAGGTTTTACTTCAGGCACAGAAAGCAAATGACTTCCTTAAACAGATACTGAACGCCACAACCCCAGCCCCCGATGATAAATGGAAGGACACACTCACAATACAGGTCGGAATAGTGTTCAAGGACGGGACTTATGTGGTCCCCACCCAAGACAGAAACCAGTTAAATTACGACTGCCATGACGGACACCGACATCAGGGAATGGACACAACCATTGCACTTTTACGACTCTTGTGCTGGAGGCCCGAATTAAAAAGCGATGTCACACATTATGTAGAAAATTGCCTTAGTTGAGCCCAGAACAATCATGAACATTATGCAACGAAGGGACAATTAGTTAACACCCGACCTGTGGAAGGCCCCTGGAAAAATCTGAAAATTGAATACATTGGTCCCCTCTCGCCACCCTGCAGAAATGGTTTCAAGTACGTGCTAGTCGTCATCGACCCATTCACAAAATAGTTCGAAGCATTCCCCACACGTTCAAACACGGCAAAGGCCACCAAAATAAATGACCCAACAGATCATTACATGCTGGGGTCTTCCACGCAGCCTTGATTCGGATCAAGGTACCAACTTCACCAGCAGAGTATTGCAAAATGTTAAGACCATTTTCGGTATCAATCAAAAAATCCACATAGCCGATAACTCCAGTCCAGCTGCATAGTAGAACGCTTGAACCACACTTTAACAAACGACCATCAGGAAGACGGTCCGGCAGAACAGTCCCACTTGGGACACGGTACTACCCTTTGCTCTCATGAATATCAAGAACTCTGTTTTCCGTTCCACAGGTTTCACCCCCCACAGCCTTATGGCAGGAAGACCCGAGTAAGGCATTGGACATTTATTAGGGCTCGGTTTGGCCAATCCCGCAGTAACTGCCCCCACCCACGAAAAAGCGGTCCAAGAGGTCACAGAAAACATTAAAGCGGCACAAATAACTGCTGCTGTCCGACAAGGCGCTAGGAAAAAGCAGAGTGAAGCTAACTTTCACAAAAAGGGTCACGCACAGAGTAAAAGTCGGCCAGCAAGTTATAAATTTGTTGTACAACCCCAGCTCGTTCCCAGCCCCTCTATTCACAGGCGCCTACTCCATTTCTGACAATGTATGCCCCTCTCTTTACAAGCTCAAACTCTACGCAACACAACGTAGCCACGCCCACCACTTAGCCTTAGTAATGGGAGAGGATGTCACTCTGCCCACTGCCGATTCAGCCCGATGCCCGCTCCAACCCTACACCTCTCAGGACGATACTGTCCCCTCGACTCTGCCAATACTCAAAAGGTTCAACCTTGAACTTTCTTCTGATGAGAGCCTCCCGGATTTGACTACCATCCCTAGCGACCTCCCCACCATCAGCTACTCTAGCCCCCGGAACGATGACTTGGATTTTCTTGTACGACCGTCTCCGCCCAACGACTCTTACTACGCCCGCTCCCGACAACGTTGCTTCCACTTGCAGTACACCAGTTCCCGGTTACACATCGCTACAAGATAACCCCGATACTCCCTTTTGGCACCGTGACAATTCCTACAGGTTGTTAAGACATGACGAATCAGACGATCCAAAGGCTTACCTGGGTATCACCCGGAATCTGCAGACACGAGTCTGGCAACCAGAGATGGTGATGATTTAGGCGATGAGCTCCATCTGGGATATGATTTAATGTAACTAGTGCACGCAAACATTTCAGGTGTCCTGATGATGAGAAACGTACACTGTCTAAGAATTAAGGTGTCCAAATTTCTGATGGAGCCTGCCCATCTTCTAATTTTTAACCTCCTCTTCTCTCCAACACATGGTTTAAATCTATTACGGCCCGATAATCAGTTATGCAGTCGTAATTGATCCTGTGGTTCAACCGTCCGACACACTGTACTGACCAATGGCAGTTGAAGGCACGACAATATGACTGCAAATACGTTCCGTCCATCCCGGTCACTCAGGTATGGAGACACTGCACTGATCCCCGCTCTACCTGAGGGCCCCAAAATTAACTGGTCAATCACGCTCGGGTAGTGGTGTAACGACCCCCGCCCTACCCGGGGATCCCACCCATTGCTCTCCTGCAGTGGCCCACACGCAGCCCACGTTCCACATGCTCTCTGGAATGGTTTACTACACCCTTTTACAGCTTTGGGCAGGTCTTGATTCTTCCTCTCCACCCCGACTCTAAACCCTTATTTCGGCCACTGTTCTTCCCGACCCCTTCGGGTCACCTCCAAATGCTATTTACAAGTAATAACACAACTGTTGCTGATCACTGTTCCTACCTCTAAGCCCCTCGAACGACACTCTATAAAACTGGCCGCCCTGAAATTCGGCTGCTAAGCAAAGCCTCAACATCCTTGGTTGCTGGTAAAAATGGAGAATGGTCGAAGAAAGCATCTGCCCACTCATCGCATCGACCACAAAAGCTGTGAGACACTTAAATACTTGAATTGAGGCATTTGGAATAGTACCTCTTAATTTTTAAAAACAAAATGGGGGAGTCATACATGGTGAGAATCTTAAAGGGACATTGAAACAGAGTGAGAGAGACAAACACACAGAGGTATTTACCAACGATTCTGACATGAAACTATGCTTGATTCCCTGGGATTACACCGCAGGGTGAACCCAGCTCCCATGATCGCCATCTGGATAAAAGCCACATTACCGGACTCCAAGCACAAGATACCAAAGACTTTCCACAGCCCAGCCGTCTGTGATTCCATTCCCCAAATACAGGGGCATGTGAGAGTGGCACCCTATGGGTGCGGAAGAACAGAAGCTACATATTTCGATGCAATAACCAACGGACAATTTACAGAAAGTCCAATGGGTCCACATCAGAATCTTACATTAGAACAATCGGAACAGAAGACTGGAGGAAACGTACTAATGAATGGCGCCCCGAAAATGGATGTTTAAATAAAATTGCAGGGAACACACTAAAGGTAATTTGAAAATACACACAATTATGACCTAAGCCAGCCCGAGCGACATCAACCCACAGACCACTTGCAGTCAGGATACGACACAACAACTGTTATAGATAGGGACCGAAACTCCAACCAGGTGGGAAAGCATTGTAAAATGGAACCCACTCTCATACATAACAGAGACCCACCTCCTGATTGCAGTAATCTATAGTGTAGCCCTCACATTCAAACTCTGTAAATTGAACATAGAACATAGAACAGTACAGCACAGAACAGGCCCTTCGGCCCTCGATGTTGTGCCGAGCAATGATCACCCTACTCAAACCCACGTATCAACCCTATACCCGTAACCCAACAACTCCCCCTTAACCTTACTTTTTAGGACACTATGGGCAATTTAGCATGGCCAATCCACCTAACCCGCACATCTTTGGACTGTGGGAGGAAACCGGAGCACCCGGAGGAAACCCACGCACACACGGGGAGGACGTGCAGACTCCACACAGACAGTGACCCAGCGGGGAATCGAACCTGGGACCCTGGAGCTGTGAAGCATTTATGCTAACCACCATGCTACCATGCTGCCCTGGAAGGCAAAATCCTCCCGGCCCCCTGTATACACATTTCGAGCCTCCCTCTTTGGAATCCAATTGAACTCTACTCAGAATGTACAACTTACAACACTGCGATAACCGCTGCTAAGTCGACCTTTTATACCTCTGTCCCCATGAAATGTGATAAGACGAAAAAATGTGGTTCTGCTCTTCAGGTTTTGTTGATTTTGTGTTATAGATAAGTTGTTCAGGCAAAACCAGTATCATGGGTGTAGTTTAGAATGTTTAGTTAGAAACCAATTTGTTTTATATGTTAATTTAAGTAAAATGTTTTATATGGATCCGATTTTAGGAATGAAATAGCTATCAGTAGTGAATTGTTTTACTGAATGTATGTAATATTAATGAATTAGGTAAACGTGTCTAATACATTTAGGACAGAGTAGAGTAGGACCTGAACTGACAGACCAGTGCCGGCTTGAGAAGGTAGACTGCGGGATCAAGTCTGTGATCCACCACGCTTCACGTTCAGGATGAAGAGGACTGAAGGTAGCCATACAAAATGGTCACCTGCAAAGGATCATGGGAATTGTGGTCAATTTGGAACACAGACAGGTATACAGCCTTTGTATATTGCGCAAAGAAACCAGACTTGGCTGAAACTTCTATCCAATAAGAGTCGATCACCATTCT
Source organism: Scyliorhinus canicula (assembly GCF_902713615.1). Classification (NCBI taxonomy): domain Eukaryota; kingdom Metazoa; phylum Chordata; class Chondrichthyes; order Carcharhiniformes; family Scyliorhinidae; genus Scyliorhinus; species Scyliorhinus canicula. The sequence continues at coordinate 10,169,210 of NC_052175.1, read as the reverse complement.
CCACAGGACAATAGAGTTTAAATCAAGGAGTTACAACAGTGGCAGACTAACAGGCGCCACCCCCTTATTTGGAAAGGCCTACGTGCCTGGGACAATGATAGCTATGTCCCGCCCAGCTATCTAAACATCCGCCCCCTAATTAGTTGAGATCGATGAGGGTGATCGAAAACCCTATCTATCCATTGGACCAGGAATAAGGACCACTCAAAACGGTGCGAAAGAAACGAAAGATCAAAAGCCCTGCGCACTAGAGATCTGTCTCTTTTGGGACCGGCCTGTGAGTGACCAACTGCAGCAAAACAACCAAGTTCAAGAACCCGCGACCAACCCTGAAGGATCAGCCCAGCTGAGACGAACCCAACCATTCCCAAACCGATCACGTGGACCCGTATCAAGGCCTTATCTCGCACAGTGCTGGTCACTCGAAGATCAGTTAAGATCATCTTCGTCGTTAGGTGTAGCTTAGTACGGAGCCGCGTGTGTTATTGCACAGAGATACAAGTCATGTGTTATTTATAAAATGTGTCTTTAAGCTAACATATTGGTTGCGTGGTCATTTGGTCGCTATAAGAAACACCTTGTGGTTTACCCGAAAGTCAAGAAACAGCTTGTGGTGCACCCCATTGCCGACCAGTGGTGTTTGTGTGATTTTCCAATGGATGATCAGCTGGGTCTGTGATTGCCCCATAACCGACAGCTGGTACTGATTGATTTCCCCGTTTTTGTTTCAGGTGGCTCTGTGTAATTCCCACCCATAGCCAATCAGCTGGGTCAGACGATTCGTCCCAACATCCGGTAAGCTGTTTGGGAGGCACGGTGGCACAGCGGTTAGCACTGCTGCCTCACAGCTCCAGGAAGCAGTTTTCAATTCCGCTGACTGTGTGGAGTTTGCACATTCTCCCGTGTCTGCGCCGGTTTCCTCCGGGTGCTCAGGTTTCCTCCCACTGTCCAAAAATGTGCAGGTCAGGTGGATTGACCCTTAGTGTCCTAAGGTTTAGGTGTGGTTACTGGTTTATGGCCATACAGTGGAGGTGTGTCTTTAAGTCGGTGCTTTGAAGGGCCGATGTCGACTCGAATGGTCAAATGGCCTCCTCCTACACTGTCTAGTTCTATAATTGTATGAGGAACTGGGTTGTGTGATTCCCCACACGCTGATGAACCGGGTCTCTGTGATTTCCGCCATAGTGGTTCAACTGGGTCTGCCTGGTTCCCCTAGTAGACGATCAGCTGGGTCTGTTTCTTTCCCCGCCACCTTGGGATTTCCCTAGTAGACGATCAGCTGAGTCTGTTTGCTCCTCATCACCCCCCCCCCCCCCCGCCCGGGATCCCCCTAGTAGACAATGAGCTGGGTCTGTTGTTGCCACCCCGCCCGGGATTCCCCTAGTTGACGATAAGCCGGGTCTGTTTGTTTCCATCCCATAGTCAATCAGCAGTGCCTGTGTGATTTCCTCCTCAGCCGATGAGATACGGTACTGTGAATCCCCCGCAGCCAATTATCTCGGTCTGCGACATCTCCCAGCCCCAAAGCAAGTGATCTGGAATGTATGATTCATAGAATTTACAGGGCAGCAGGAGAACATTCAGACCATCGAGTCTGCACCGGCACTTGGAAAGAGCACCCTACGCAAGCCCATACCTCCACCCTACCCAATAACACAGTAACCCCACCCAACATTAAGGGGAATCTGGACCCTAAGGGCAATTTAGTATGGCCAATCCACCTAAACTGCACGTCTTTGGACTGTGGGAGGAAACCAGAACACCCGGAGGAAACCCACGCACACACGGGGAGAATGTGCAGACTCCACACAGACAGTGGCCCAAGCCGGGATTCCTCCCACAGAAGGTCAGATCGGCCTGAGAGATTCCCCCCGAGCCGGTCAGTTGGTTCTGTGTGATCTCCCATGATTGAGCAACAGGTTCCATGTGATTCCCGCCATGGAAGATGAGCGGTTCTGACATTACCCACATGGCCGATCAGCTGGGTCTGTGGTTCACCCATGGCCGATTATGTGGTCTGTGCGATTCACCCACCTCTTATCAGCTGTGTCTGTGTGATTTCCCCCAAATCCAAGAAGCTCAGTCTGTGTGATTCACCCATGGCTGATCAATTGGGTGTGCGTGATTGAACTATGGCTGATGGGCTGTGTGCTTGACTCCCGCGATACCTGATCACCTGCGTCTGTGATTCCTCTCCCATGGCCGTTCAGCTGGGTCAGTGCTTCCCGCATGGCTGATCAGCTGGGTCAGCGATTCCTCCATGGCCCATCACCTGGGTCTAAGTGATTCGTCCATGGTCGAACATCTCATCTGTGTGATTCACCCATGGCCGCTCAGCTGGGTCTGAGACATTCCACGCTCATGGCCGATCAACTGGGTATGTTATATTCCCCCATGGCCGATCAGCTTGATTGAGTAATTTTCGCATCGCTGTTTAGCGAGGAGTGTGTAAGTCCCCTTGGCCAATTGAGCTTGGTTTGTGTGACTACCCCACTGCTAATGGGCTGGATGTGAGTCATTACCCCGTGGTTGATCAGCTGGGTCTGTGTGCCTCCCCTGGAGCCCATCAGCTGAGGCTTTGTGACACTCCCATGGCCTATCAGCTGGGTGTGTGTGTGACTCATCCATAGACGATCAGCTGAGTATGTGTGACTCCCCAATGGCCGATCAGCTGGGTGTGTGTCACTCCCCCATCCTCCCATAAGTCCGGAAATAATTTGGTCATTTGGACATTCTGAATACTACCTCACTGGACAGGATCAGGTGCCGGAATTGTAGACTAGGGGATGTTCACAGTATCTTCATTGCAGTGTAATGCAAGCCGTCTTCAGACACTAATATAGGTTATTAAATGAAATCATGGACTCCATCTACACTCCCCGCTGCCGGGGGAAAGCGGGCAGCATAATCAAGGATCCCTCGCACCCGGCTTACTCACTTTTCCAACTTCTTCCATCGGGCAGGCGATACAGAAGTCTGAGAACACGTACGAACAGACTCAAAAACAGCTTCTTCCCCACTGTCACCAGACACCCAAATGACCCACTTATTGACTAACCTCATTAACACTTCACCTGTCTGCTTCAACCGATGCCAATGCTTATGTAGTTACATTGTATATCTTGTGTTGCCCTATTATGTATTCTCATATATTTTCTTGTATTTTCTTGAATTTTGTTTCATTCCCTTTTCTTCCATGTACTGAATGATCTGTTGAGTTGCTTGCAGAAAAATACTTTTCACTGTACCTCGGTACACGTGACAATAAACAAATTCAATCCAATCCAAATAAAACGATTCAGGAATCTTTACATTGGTGTAATTACCTTGGGAATTCTTCAGACTCCCTCGGCATGTATGATCAATTTTGAATCTATGTCGTCAATCTTACAATTCTATTGAAGCAGCTTAGATTGTAAATGTTCAGTGTAGCCAAATAAGTTACATTGAACATATAACAGTACAGCACAGAACAGGCACTTCGGCCCTCAATGTTGTGCCGAGCCATGATCACCCTTATCAAACCCACGTATCCACCCTATACCCGTAACCCAACAACACCCCCCTTGACACTACGGGCAATTTAGCATGGCCAATCCACCTAACCCGCACATATTTGGACTGTGGGAGGAAACCGGGACACCCGGAGGAAACCCACGCACACAGGGGGAGGACGTGCAGACTCCACACAGACAGTGACCCAGCCGGGAATCGAACCTGGGACCCTGGAGCTGTGAAGCATTTATGCTAACCACCATGCTACCCTGCTGCCCCCCGTTACTATAGACAATTTTGAAACATATATTATGTTTCTAGTTTCAATTCTTATATTGCAAACTGACCATTGGAGACTTGAATATCATTAGAATTCCTGTCATAACCAATTTTCAAAGTTTCCTTTATATTGCACAGAATCAATTCAAAATACAAGATGTCAGGGTAGGGGCTGTTCACAGGGAGGGGGGATGTCAGGGTAGGGGCTGTTCACAGGGAGGATGAATGAATCGGTGAAGGGGCTTTTCACAGGGAGTGGAATTTGTCAGGGTACGGTCTGTTCACAAGCTGGGGTAATTAGTCCGGAGAGAGGTTGTTCACAAGGTGGGGGAATTCGTCAGTGTTAGGGCTGGTCACATGGAGGATTATTGAGGGTAGGGGCTGTACATGTCGAAAGAGAATTAGGTGTTGGCTGTTTCCAAACATTTTTTTATCAATTGTTGCCACGGAGGATGGCCTTCCATTTGATTTATCCTCTTTTTAACCAAAAGAGACTGTTGAATAAGAAAGTTGAGACAGTATATTCCACCTCACCCCGGACTAGCAGAAATTGGGGCCCTGTTTGGGACCTTTACAATTTCGAGGACCTCTTCACAGGAAAGCTGACAGTACTTGGGCGAAAAATTAGAAACTGTATAAAATAAAAGGTACATCTATAAAACCAGCACGAACATAAAATTGCTGTTGAATAGGGGGACATGTTGATTGAATATAGAATCCAACACAATGCAATCCCGTTTATTGATAAGGAAATAAAATACAAGAACAACAACGTTATGTAAAAACTGAAAAGGTCTGGGCTGGCACCGCAGTTCAGGAAGGATTTGAAGGTATTACATGGAGTTCAAAAATGATTCACCAGAATATTCCAGTGCTGATGATCTTCAGTTATTTGGAGAGATTGGATGCATGCGGTTGGTTTTCCTTGGAGAAGAGGAGTTTGAGAGGAGATTTGATGGAGGTATCCAGAATCATGAGTTATATGGAGGAGATGGGGAGAAAGGGTTTCCATTGGTGAAAAGATTGAGAATGAGAGTCTCTGGTTTGAATGAATGAGTAAATAAAGCAATGATGAGATAATAATCGCTTCCTGTCACAAGGAGTCTTCAATGAAGATACTGTGAAAAGGCCCTCGTCACCACATTCCGGCGCGTGAACGGGGAGGCCGGTATGGGAATTCAACCTGCGCTGCTGGCATTGTTCTGCATTACAAGCCAGCTGCTTAGCCCACTGTGCGAAACCAGCTCCTGATAAACGATGTATTTTTCACACAATGAGTGGTGAGGACAATCCACTGCCTGAATGTGTGCTGAAGATCGGTTCAGTTAAAGCATTCAATGGGAAATTAGACAATCTCTTGAAAGTGAATCCATTGCAGGGTGATGTCTTGGACTGGCGGCACATTCATCAGACTTCAGGAAATCTCTGTCTTTCTTATCAGTTGTGGCTTAAAAACAAAACCGATAATTGGACCACAATCCTCGTGAGAGGGCGGGCATTGTCTGGGCACGGCTGATTGGCAGAGGAACCAGCTGGGGCTCGATTACTGCGCCTGAGACAGTGAGCGAGAGGGTTCAGGCTTCCTGATAGATTGAGGCGTCGTGCAGATTGAGAACCCTGATAGGTTGAGCCTTTTGCGTCTCAGGGGATATAGCAACTGAGTGGTTGCCGCAGCTGTCATTGAGCGGGCGGAGTCTCTGTTTGGATGCGGCGGCTGTCAGTCAGCAGACGGAATCTCTGATTCGCTGCGGCGGTTGTCTGTCAGGGGGCGGAACGACGGTGGTAAAGTCCTTAGCACTGTGGCCTCCCTGCTCCAGAGTACCAGGTTCGGTTCGCGGCTTGGGACGATGTCTGTGCAGAGTCTGCACGTTCTCTCCGTGTTGCGTGGGTATCCTCCGGGTGCTCCGGTTTCCTCTCACTGTCCAAAGATGTGCACGTCAGGCGGATTCGCTATGCTAAATTCTTCCCTCGTGTCCGAAAGATTAGGGAGGGTTACTGGGTTGTGGGATAGGATGGTGTGGGTTTAATAAGGGCGCTCTTTCCAAAGGCCGGAGCCGACTCGATTGGCCGAATGGCCACGTTCTGCGCTGCCGGGATTCTATGACCTCCGATTGGCTGCAGGTTGTCATTCAGCGGGCGGCTGTATGTCTGCGGGTGGTATCGCTGACTGGTTGCGGCAGCTGTCAATCATCGGCCGGAACCTCTGATTGGCAGATGGAGGTCTTTGCCTGAAGGTGGAGCTCACTGATTGGCTGTCGTATCTGTGAGGCTGAAATTGAATGCTCAGATCATCTGAGCATTCTATTAGTCAGTATTCCGAGCTCTGTGATTGGCTGTGGCACCTCAATGTCTGAAAGCTGAGCCCAAAGGGAGAATACGGGAAAATATCATCAGGTCTGGCAGCATCTGTAGAGTGTGAAAATAACTAATTTTTCGAGTTCGTTACTCTTTGTCAAAGTTAACAGACAGAAAAAGTAGGAAAGATTTGTACTATGAAGTGAGAATGAAAAATGAGTAATGGCCTCAGAAACTCAGGGAAACGGGGAGCTCGTCGCCACTGAAAAGAAGGGTTAAGAGTGCTTATGGCAGTCCCCAAAGAGAACAAATGGTGTGAAAGGCAAAACAGAAGCGAAATGAACATCAGAGGGTGAACTGTGACAGATATAGATGTGGGGGGAGGGATAAGCAAAGTGGAGAAAAGTGAGAGGAAAGGTGGATACGATGGGGTTTTTAATATATACTAAGAAAGACAAGAAAGAAAGAAATGATAATTACGGACCGCGAGATCGGGAGTGCGAGAGGTTCGAGCTGATTATTGGCTTTCCGGTGCTGGCAGGCTGTACGTGTGCCCTCTGATTGGCTGAGGCGACTTTCAGCCGAGTGATGGAGTTTCTGATTGGCTGAGGGGCTGTCAGTCAGTTTTCTTTATTGATTAATTTAATCAGTGATGTAACCGGATATGTCACCGCCATCTTGAACTGTTCCCTGAACCTGGACTGAGTTATCACATAAATAAATGTGTTTGTGCAGCAATTTAAATCCAACAGCATCAATCCAACTTCCTTTAAATTATATTGAGGAATGGTGAGGTCAATTATTCCTCGCATATCAAGATAGAAAACGTTAATAACAAACACTGCCCAGAGGACAATAAACGTTCCGGAGATGCTGAAGAGTAAAATCATTGACTTCCTTCTGCTCTCCATCTCTGGGTCTCTGCGAAACTCTCCCTGATTCTGAGCCCTCAATGCCTTCCGGACTCGACTGGTGATTATAATGTGTCTCACTGTCAGAGCGTTGATTAACAGGATTAAACCGAATGGGATCAATGGCATTGAAATCTGAGCAAACGAGATAAATGAAACCCAGGTGGGGTCAGTGAAAAAACCGCTCTTTGGCCGACAACCCCACTGGACATTGTCAATTATCTGTATAGGTTCATACAGAAAGTACCAGGGGATGTTTTTTATACAGGATAGGAAACCAGTTGTTGACAGAATCACAGTTGCAATTTTCCCGGTGCAATATTTAGTTTTCAGTTTCTGGCAGCGAATGGCCACAAACCGATCAAAGCAGAAAGAGATCGTGAACCAAACAGAACAATCCGCAGCTGAAGACAGAAGAACATCTGCAACACTACACGCAGGGGTGAGGTCCAGGAAATTCTGGGAGAAATAATAATAATTCATCTTTGTCAGTATAAGTTTACTGATAATAAACAGCAGATCCGCCACCGCCATGGCCACCAGGTATCGAGTGGTGCAGGTAGAGAGGCCACACTTCCCCCGACGCAGAATCTCAATTCCCAGTAAATTAACTGTCAGAGAGAGAGAGAGACTGGAGAAGATCCTAGAAATTACTGATTAAACATTCACCATGCCTGAACAGGGACAGGATTTTAGGATCAACAAAATGGTCACTGGGTGACAGCGTTGGGAGATCAGTGAACACAGAAATTAACATTACAATGATGGAAATAACAAAAATGACGCAAGTGTTTAAGGGACAAAAGTGTGAATTGCAGCCCTTCCCGTTTGATGACAGTGGAAGGAAGGATGCTGAGTTAAAATGGCACGCAACACGTCGGCTTGGGTCATGCTTGTGGGCTGAGTGAGTATCCTCCAAATTGGACACACATTCTGGGGTTAGTCTCCGCAGTGCAGATGAGACTGTGTTGGTAGCAGTGCAACACGCGTGAAACGCTGCTTCTCCAGAAAAAGAGTTTGCTGCCCAGAATTGTAAAACGGAAGGAGATAAAGATCAGTTGTTATACCGTCTGCGATTGCAAGGGCAGTGGGATGGGACAGGGGTGATGGGTGTGATGGTGAATTTGACAAGCCTGTCCAAGAGGGAGCGGTACCAGAATAATGGAAAACATGTGCGGCTGGTTTGAGAGAAGTGGTTTGGAACGTGAGGACCGGGGGCTAGTATTTTGTTTCCGCAAGGGAGGAGGATGTGTTGGGGCAGAGTTGTGGGAAATTAACTCAACAAATCCGTAGCACTGTCAACGAAAGGAAGGTGGTGGTGGCAATTCCTGTTATGGAAAAGTCAGACATGATAGAATTTACCAATATCCAAGATGGCATCATCACAACAGAGGAGGAGAAACGGTGAGCCTCTTTGAGGAATTGCTCAGCAACAAGCCAATAATGGTGCCACCCTTGTGAGAAGCTTAGATCACCAGGTCAATGTGGGTAATTAATTAGCGGATTGGAGCATGTTCAGAGGGAGACGGGAGAGGATCGGTGAGAGGGGCAGAGAAATTGAGATGGCCGATGTCACACTGACAGATCTCAATGAAAAAAATCAAGCGCAGATAGAAGTCCAGAGCGTGAGGTCGGGGTAGAGGGTGATTTCTGAATGCGGATGGATTTCAACCCCAAATATTCATGCAATTGTCAGTGAGAAACAGCAGAGACAATATTATCTATTCACTAAGCATCATCAGAATATTACCGAAGAATTGGAAGGCGACAGTCGGCTTCTGTTATTCTTGAATATAAAACAGAAATAAATCAATTCCAGAAAATAGTCTCCCAATCCCCACATCAATTGTAAGAAAAAATGAATTACAATTCTGAGGTCGAGAAAATCCTGTTCCACAGGGTATAATAAACGGTCAGCACAAAAAACAGGAAGAGGAGTTAAAGGGATTTGGTCTAATTGCTGGAATGTCGGAAGTGGGGTTCAACATGGATCAGCGCTGGGATCAACTCTACTTCACCATTTACATGTGCAATGTGGAATCGGGAAGCAGAATGTTAATTACAGAATTTACAGACAAATCCAAATTGAGAGTTACAGTGATTCCGTGGAAAGGTACAACCGAATCCAGTCACACAATTTCAACTTGGAAAGTGGGTATTTCAATCGAAAATTAATTTCCAAGCAGCTCCGTGTCCGCTGCTGCATTTTGAACAGATCAAATAAGTCTCCCAATCAGTCCATGGAAATGTAGTGTGAGGGGTTTCTGGGTTCAGATGAGAAGATTCAAAAATCGTGTGAAACAGCCGCACACTTTAAAAACAATCATAAAAATGAACAAACATTGCAGTTTTTTTCAGAATTAATAGCAATATATGACAAAACCTCATAGAATACTACACTGTTATGGATTTTATTAAATGTTGGAGTGGTGGTGCTATCTGTTTCCGTTAGAGCAGCTCAACAGAAATCAGATGTCGCGACATTCACTTCACACAATAAATATTAAACATAATAGAAGCACAGCCGAATTCTCCCTGTTTTCAATCGACGGCAAAGGTAAAACAGAGAGTGAGAGAGAGATCCCTTGGATGGAGCGACCACTCACCAATTAAATATAGTGTTCCAAAATACAACAATTTATTTTAATCTACTTCCTGATCTATACTTCGCACAATCCAGCACTGACAGACACTTCCAGTAATCCTTGCTCACTGCTGTCACATCGTTCGTTCTGTTCAGTGATCGACACCTGGTGTGACTTTTTTTCAAACTCCCACTGAATATTCCCTCTGAGAGCTTGCCTTCACTGAGATACCATCTAACATTATACAAGATTCTACCAAGAATGACTTCATTAATCAGAGATCCCGTGAGTTCCAAACGAGGTTATTGTCAGTTGTGAAAGGGATTCAATCCATAGATATGTTTAAAGATATTTAAATGTGCGTAGTTACGTTGTTGATCAGGTCTCTGTCTAACAGTGAGCACGAAATAAGCATTAAACATTGTCAGTCACACCTTAAAATCAGAGATCCGCTCACACGCGGATTTACACAGCTTCAAAGTTGAATAGTCACTTACCAGGAACACCAACAATAACAAGGACAATGCATAATATTTTCCCAACCATGTCAATTGGAAGAACCATTTTAGTGGAGAGTAATGTGTCACTTCGTGCTGCTGCCAGTATACGCCTTATACTCCGAGGTTACATGTTTTCCAAACCTTTAATTTATACCCGGAGGAACCACCTGAGCAATGCTGAGATTGCAACATCGCTCAACATATTTTTCAAATATTTGAACAAACAGATTGCGACTATAGGTTCAAAAAATATTAACCTTTTGAGTGAGTGAAGACATTGCAACACTGCTCTGTCTTTATCGCATTGCTCACCTGACAGTAACAGAAAGGATGTTATCCATTCAAAGTCCATCAGGCCGATCACAGCTCAGATTGTTTCAGTGACATCCATCACTCGACTGTGACCAGTCAGTGATTCAGTTCCAATTGTCAGTGTGTTTCTCAGGGTGGTGCAACTGCGGGCTGGAATGTCGCTTCCTCTTTAACTGTGACCACACATGTATACACACCCAAAACACACACAAGCACACACACACCCATACACATACCCACATGTACTCTTACATCCATATCTACACAGATACACACATTCACCCCACACCTAACCATAAACACACAATCACATTCACACCCATATGTGCTCACAGACGCACACCGATACCCATCAACACACACGCACATGAACTCAGACACGCACACATACACTCAAACCCACACGCACAAACACAGACTCACAACAGCTCTCGCACTCCCACACACTTGGCCACCCACAAACACACCCATAAACCTACTCACATACTTTCCCGCCACGCACACACACGCCGAGAACCACGTACACAATCTAAATATTTACCGCAGGGGAAGGCACAATCCTTGATTAGTTTAAGCTGTTTCAAAGGTCCAACGTATAGAAATACAAACGAATACACCCAGAACCACATTTACATGTACATACACAAAAAACACGAACACAAACAGTCAAAACGGGCGCACCATGAACGATACACTAACACAAATAGACTATCCCTCACAAGCGCGCGCACACATAAAGAAAGACATACACATACAGTTGAAAATGCACATAAACAGCCACACAGACGCATACATAAGAACAGAAGAACTAGGAGCAGGAGTAGGCCATCTGGACCCTCGAGCCTGCTCCGCCATTCAATGAGATCATGGATGATCTTTTGTAGACTCAGCTCCACTTTCCGGCCCGAACACCATAACCCTTAATCCCTTTATTCTTCAAAAAACTATCTACCTTTACCTTAAAAACATGTAATGAAAGAGCCTCAAATATTTCACTGGGCAAGGCATAGATTCACAACCCTTTGGGTGAAGAAGTTCCTCCTAAACACAGTCCTAAATCTACTTCCCCTGATTTTGAGGCGATTTCCCCTAGTTTTGCTTTCACCCAGCAGTGGAAACAACCTGCCCGCATCTATTCTATATAATCCCTTCATAATTTTAAATGTTTATATAAGATCCCCCCTCATCCTTCTAAATTCCAACGAGTACAGTCCCAGTCTATTCAACCTCTCCTCAGAAACCAACCCCATTAGCTCTGGGATTAACCTACTGAATCTCCTCTGCATACCCACCAGTGCCAGTATGTCCTTTCTCAAGTAAGGAGATCAAAACTGAACACAATACTCCAGGTGTGGTCTCACTAACACCTGATACCATTGCAACACAACGTCCCTAGTCTTAAACTCCATCCCTCTAGCAATGAAGGACAACATTCCATTTGCCGTCTCAATCACCTGTTGCGCCTGTGAACCAAATTTCTGTGACTCATGCACTAGCACACCCAGGTCTCTTTGCACAGCGGCATGCTTTAATATTTTAACGTTTAAATAATAATCCCGTTTGCTGGTATTCCTACCAAAATGGATAACCTCACATTTGTCAACATTATATTCCATCTGCCAGACCCGAGCCCATTCACTTAACCTATCCAAATCCCTCTGCAGACTTCCAAAATCCTCTGCACTTTTCGCTTTACCACTCACCTTAGTGTCATCTGCAAACTTGGACACATTGCCCTTGGTCCCCAACTCCAAATCATCTATGTAAATTGTGAACAATTGTGGGCCCAACACGGATCCCTGAGGGACACCACTAGCTACTGATTGCCAACCAGAGAAACACCCATTAATCCCCACTCTTTGCTTTCTATTAATTAATCAATCCTCTATCCATTCTACTAATTTACCCTTAATTTTATGCATCTTTATCTTATGCAGCAACTTTTGTTTGGCACCTTGTCAAAGGTTTTCTGGAAATCCAGATATACCACATCCATCGGCTCCCCGTTACCTACTGCACTGGTAATGTCCTCAAAAAATTCCACTAAATTAGTTAGGCACGACCTGCCCTTTATGAACCCATGCTGCGTCTACCCATGGGACAATTTCTATCCAGATGCCTCGATATTTCTTCCTTGATGATAGATTCCAGCATCTTCCCTACTACCGAAGTTAAGCTCCCTGGCCTATAATTTACTGCTCTCTGCCGACCTCCTTTTTTAAACAGTGGTGTCACGTTTGCTAATTTCCAATCTTCCGGGACCACTCCAGAGTCTAGTGAATTTTGTTAAGTCATCATTAGTGCATCTGCAATTTCTCTTGCCATTTCTTTTAGAACTCTGGGATGCATTCCATCAGGTCCAGGAGACTTGTCTATCTTTAGCCCCATTAGCTTGCCCATCACTACATCCTTAGTGATAACAATCCTCTCAAGGTCCTCATCTGCCATAGCCTCATTTCTATCAGTCGCTGGCATTTTATTTGTGTCCTCCACTGTGAAGACCGACCCAAAATACCTGTTCAGTTCCTCAGCCTTTTCCTCATCTCCCATTATTAAAACTCCCTTCTCATCCTCTAAAGGACCAATATTTACCTTAACCACTCTTTTTTGTTTTATATATTTGTAAAAACATCTGCTGTCTGTTTTTATATTCTGAGCAAGTTTACTCTCATACTCTATCTTACGCTTACTCTTCTTTATAGCTTTTTTCGTAGCTTTCTATTGCCCCTTAATTTTTTCCCAGTCCTCTAGTCTCCAATCTTTGCCACTTTATATACTTTTTCCTTCAATTTGATACTCTCCCTTATTTCCAAAGATGTCATAGAACATAGAACATAGAACAGTACAGCACAGAACAGGCCCTTCGGCCCTCGATGTTGTGTCGAGCCATGATCACCCTACTCAAACCCACGTATCCACCCTATACCCGTAACCCAATAACCCCCCCTTAACATTACTTTATTAGGACACTACGGGCAATTTAGCATGGCCAATCCACCTAACCCGCACATCTTTGGAATGTGGGAGGAAACCGGAGCACCCGGAGGAAACCCACGCACACACGGGCAGGACGTGCAGACTCCGCACAGACAGTGACCCAGCCGGGAATCGAACCTGGGACCCTGGAGCTGTGAAGCATTTATGCTAACCACCATGCTACCGTGCTGCCCACCCATGCTACCGTGCTGCCCACGGTCGATATCCACGGTCGATTTTCCCTCTTTCTACCGTCCTTCCTTTTTGTTGGTATAAACCTTTGCTGATATATTAAATATATTAAATATATATTAAATATATATACATATACACATAATTTGGATGAGAATGTAGGAGGCATGGTTAGTAGGTTTGCCGATGACGCCACGATTGGTGGCATAGTGGCTATTGAACACAATTCTATAAGATTGTAGCAGGATCTTGACCAATTGGGCCAGTGGGCCGATGGATGACAGATGGAGCTTATTTTGGATAAATGTGAGGTGATGGATTTTCGTTGATCAAATCAGGGCAGGACCTAATCAGTTAAAAGTTGGGAGTTCGGTAGAGTTACACAGTGACGAGATCGAGGAGTATAGTTCAGAGCTCCTTAAAGAAGGAGTCACAGTGAACTGCGTGGTGAACAAGGCATTCAGCATGCTAGGTTTTACTGGTCAGAATATTGAACACATGAGTTGGGGCGTTTTGTTGAAGTTGTACAAGACATTGGTAAGACCATACATGGAATATTGTCAACAATTGTGGTCACCCCATTATTGGAAGTGTATTGTGAAACTAGAAAGAGTCCAGACGAGATTTACGAGAATGACACCTGGATTTGATGGCCTGAGTTTAAAGGAGCGGCTGGAATGTAGATGGCTTTGGGTTAAACTTACAGAAGTCAATAAAATAATGAGGAGCGTAGACAAAGTAGATGGTCGACATATTTTTCTGACGGTAGAGGAGTCCAGAATCAGAGGTCAAAATATAAAGATGATAGAGGAGAGATATAAAAGAGTCAAGAAGGGACATTCCTTCGCACAGAGAACATTTCTTCGCATCTGTAACAGGCTGCAGAGTCTATGACAGAGGCGAGTACGATATTGTCTTTTAAAAAGCAGTTCCACAGTTACATTGGCAGGGTGGATACAGATGGACACGACTGCAATAGTCAAATACCAACCAAGGGTTCTGGCAACTACTGCAGCAGAGACCGATAATAGAATGGACCTGGATTCAAACATTCATCACAGACAGTAGGAAAGGAAACTCGCAATCAGAATTTAGCTATGGAAACAAGGGAACAAGATGCAAGTGAGAAATTCCGGGATCATGCATAATTTAAGGAAGTCCTGGATCAGGAATCAAGAGAGGAAGCCCGGGGTCCGGTGTCAGTAAAGGAACGTAGGGATTATGCATCAGGGAAAGAATGCCGGGATCAGGAATCATGTAATGAAGCACGGGGTCAGACATCAAGTCTGGAAGTCAGGGATGAGGCATCTATCAGGTAAGGAATCCCGGGATCAGGGATCATCTAAGGAAGTACGGGATCAAGTATCAATCAATGAAGGAATACCGGGATTAGGCACCAGGTAACAAATCCGGGTTCAAGTATCAGGTAAGGAACACTGGATCAAGCCTCATTTAATTAGTCTCGGGATCAGGTATCAGGAAAGCTAGTCTGGGATCAGAAGTCTTGAAAGGAAGTTCGAGATGAGGGATCACGTGAGGAAACCGATGATCAAGGTACACTGAAGGAGGCCTGCGAAGATGGATTCGTAACGATTCCGGGAACACACATCAATTAAGGGAGGCTGGGATCAATCATGTGTTAAGGAAACCCGGGATCACACATCAGGAAAGAACCTAGTAGAATGCTGGAGTGCACCGGCAGAAGCTGAAGTGGTCGAGCGAGGGAACCATAGTTTACTAAAGCTGTCGAAACACATGTCAACAGGAAGAAGGAGGCTTATGTAAAGATGAGGCGTGAAGGTTCAGTTAGGTCACTTGAGAGTTACAAGTTAACTCGGAAGGATCTAACGAGAGAGCTAAGAAGAGCCAGGAGGGGACATGAGAAGTCTTTGGCAGGGAGGATCAAAGATAACTCTAAAGCTTTATATTGATATGTCAGGAATAAAATAATGTCTAGTGTTGGAGTAGGGCCAGTCAATGACAGTAGAGGGAAGTTGTGCATGGAGTCCGAGGAGATATGAGAGGTGCTAAATGAATATTTTTCGTCAGTATTCACACAGGAATATGAAAATGTTGTCGAGGTGAATAATCAGATACAGGCTACTAGACTAGAAGGGCTTGAGGTTCACAACAAGGAAGTGTGAGAGATTCTGGAAAGTGTTAAAATAGATAAGTCCCTTGGGCCGGATAGGAATTATCCTAGGGTTCTCTGGGAAGCTAGGGAGGAGATTTCTAAGCCGTTGGCTTTGCTCTTTAAGTCATCTTTGTCTACAGGAATTGTGCCAGAATACCAGATGCTGTCCCCTTGTTCAAGAAGGGGAGTAGAGTCAACCCCGGTAACTATAGACCAGTGTTGTGGGCAAAATATTGGAAAGGTTTATAAGAGATAGGAAGTGTAATCATCTGTAAAGGAATAACTTGATTAGAGATGGTCAGCATGGTTTTGTGAACGGTAGATTGTGCCTCACAAACCTTATTGAGTTCTTTGAGAAGGTGACCAAACAGGTGGATGAGGGTAAAGCAGTTGATGTGGTGTATATGGATTTCAGTAAAGCGTTTGATAAGATTCCCCACGGGAGGCTATTGCAGAAAATACGGAGGCATGGGATTCAGTATGATTTAGCAGTTTGGATCAGAAATTGGCTGGCTGGAAGAAGACAAAGGGTGGTGGTTAATGAGAAATGCTCAGACTGGATTCCAGTTACTAGTAGTGTACCACAAGGATCTGTTCTGGGGCCACTGCTGTTTGTCATTTTTATAAATGACCTGGAGGAGGGCGTAGATGGTTGGGTGACTAAATTTGCAGATGACACTAAAGTCGGTGGAGTTGTGGACAGTGCGGAAGGATATTACATGTTACAGAGAGACATAGATAAGCTGCAGAGCTGGGCTGACAGGTGGCAGATGGAGTTTAATGCATAAAAGTGTGAGTTGATTCATTTTGGAAGGAATAACAGGAAGACAGATTACTGCGGCAATTGTAAGATCCTTGGTAGTGTGCATGAGCTGTGAGATCTCCGTTTCCATATACATATATCCCTGAAAGTTGCCACGAAGGTAGAGAGGGTTGTTAAGAAAGCGTACGGTGTGTTAGCTTTTATTGGTAGATGGATTGCGTTTCGGAGCCATGAGGTCGTGTTGCAGCAGTACAAAACTCTGGTGCGGCTGCGTTTGGAGTATTGCGTGCAGTTCTGGTCGCCGCATTTTAAGAAGGATGTGGAAGCATTGGAAAGGGTGCA
This sequence comes from Scyliorhinus canicula, assembly GCF_902713615.1. Taxonomy (NCBI): domain Eukaryota; kingdom Metazoa; phylum Chordata; class Chondrichthyes; order Carcharhiniformes; family Scyliorhinidae; genus Scyliorhinus; species Scyliorhinus canicula. The sequence goes on along the minus strand of NC_052175.1, from coordinate 10,152,426 downwards.
GAGGAGATTTACCAGGATGTTGCCTGGTGTGGAAGGAAGATCTTATGAGGAAAGTCTGAGGGACTTAAGGCTGTTTTCGTTAAAGAGAACAAGGTTAAGAGGCGACTTAATTGAGGCATACAAGATGATCAGATGCTTTGGTAGGGAGGACAGTGAGAGCCTTTCCTCGGATGGTGATGTCTAACACGAGGGGACATAGCTTTAAATTGAGGGCAGATAGATATAGGACAGATGACAGAGGTAGGTTCTTTACTTAGAGAGTAGTAGGGGCGTGGAATGCCCTGCCTGCAACAGTAGTGGACTCGCCAAAACTAAGGGCATTCAAATGGTCATTGGATAGACATATGGACGATAAGGGAATAGTGTAGATGGGATTTAGAGGGTTTTCACAGGTCGGCGCAACATCGAGGGCCGAAGGGCCTGTATTGCGCTGTAATGTTCTATATTCTATAAGCATTGGCAATCTGCATATAGATTTTCTATAGTTTCTGAGTAGAAATACAGTTGCCGATGTGTGAGTCAAGCGAGGTTTTTTTTCCACAGGCATACTAAGTTCAATTGATGACAGATGCGAGAAATGAGATTTAACGGGAGCGAGTGAGTGCGAGGTTGATTGCGAGATGGTGATGATTGGAATCAAAATTTTTATTCCATGAACTTTGATGGAAAGATCACATTATGATCTTGATGCCGAGTGAACTGGCAGGATGAACCCAGGACGTATGACAAAGCTTCACGGAACCTGTGTCCAGTATCAATTCACCATGCAAACACTCGCAGTGAAATCAGGATCAGGGAATGTCAACAACATAGAACATAGAAAAAGAACAGTACAGCACAGACAGGCTCTTCGGCCCTCGATGTTGTGCCGAGCCATGATCACCCTACTCAAACCCACGTATCCACTCTATATCCGGAACCCAACAATCCAATTTAGCATGGCCAATCCACCTAACCCGCACATCTTTGGACTGTGGGAGGAAACCGGAGCACCCGGAGGAAACCCACGCACACACGGGGAGGACGTGCAGGCTCCACACAGACAGTGACCCAGCCGGGAATCGAACCTGGGACCCTGGAGCTGTGAAGCATTTATGCTAACCACCATGCTACCGTGCTGCCCCACCGGCTCTTGGAAACAGCACCCTGCCCAAGGTCAACACCTCCACCCTATCCCCATAATCCAGTAACCCCACCCAACACTAAGGGCAATTTTGATCACTAAGGGCAATTTATCATGGCCAATCCACCTAACCTGCACATCTTTGGACTGTGGGTGGAAACCGAAGCACCCGGAGGAAACCCACGCACACACGGGGAGGATGTGCAGACTTCGCACAGACAGTGACCCAAGCCGGAATCGAACCTGGGACCCTGGCGCTGTGAAGCAATTGTGCTAACCACAATGCTACCATGCTACCCAGGGGGACAACACATATTCAATGCCAGTTATCGGATCAGCACTAAAGAATGGTATTGATTGCCCTCCTAAACGTGGACTTTAATGGTTCTCCACTCAGAATCTGAAGCTTCAGAATGTTCAGAAAGAGTCAAAAATATAACTCTGAAGCTTTGGATACCTGAGAACCATATAAATCCGACAGTAAGGTAAGAGGCAATTCGGTCCATCGAGTCTGCACGTCGCCTCTGCGAGAGTACCCTAACTCGGCTCACTGCACCAAAGCATCACCGTAAACATGATCCCACTTAACTTGCTCATCTTTGGACACTGAGTAACAATTTAACACGCTGCATCCACCAAACCTGAACATCGGTGGACTGTGGGAGGAAGCAGGAGCACAATTCCACATAGACATCGGGACAACATACAGACTCCACACAGAGAGTCACCGAAGATCGGAATTGAATCCCGGTACCTGGCGCTGTGAGGCAGCAGTCCTACCACTCGGCGACCGAACCACCAATATAGACACTATACATTTTCCGATACAACCTGTCACATTTCCTATCCAAATAGTAGGGTTTGAAGAGGTTCCATGAAACAAAATTGGAAAATGATTCCGATCATTATTGTTGCATCGTTCCTGTATGCTGGGAGATTTCATCATAATTCCACAGTATCATGTGATCAAAATAATATATGCATATGGAAGTGCTGCGTTTCACACACCACATCATGTCGATCAGTTTCAAAGCTATTGATGCAATATGTTTGTTGAAATAAGTGTAAGTAACAGCAATGAGCTGGGGTATAACTTTCCCAATGGATACGGACGACAGATTGAAACCCGGACTGACTCAATCGCAGGAACATAATTCTGGAACTGAGTGTCTCGCAAACAGACTGAACGATAACCAATTATGGAAGCTTCATCCGTACTTTCGATAGAGTATATTTACTATCCTGTTCTGGCAGCAGTTGGAATTCCTGGTGAGGTTCCTATTCTGTTCATGATGTGAAGATGCTTAACTTTGCCAATGCATTTAGCAACATTTCTATGCTGCATTTTTGCCACATCTACATGGGCGGATTATGTACTTGCTCAGATCTCTTTTCTTGCCGTGGTTTTACTTCAGCTTCGGTGGTGAAATACATTTCGAGAGCAGTTCTGATTGTGATACTGGATAAGCCTCTGCACTGAATTCACAAGTCACGACCTCGGCAAAACAGAATATCCCACACATCGGGGATAATTACGATTTTATATTAAGGATCAAATACGCTCTGAATGACTCATTTACTGACGTGGTCTCAGCCTCAAAAATGTTAATGCCACCTGCAGTCTATACCGTACATTGTCTCATGTAAAGGTGTCCGGTTGAACTGGGAGATCAGTGTCGGTGTGGTTTGCCAGCTCCAGGTTTATATGTAGACAAAGCGTTTGCAATCAGCGCGACACAACAGATGGTCTTCCTGTGATGGGGCGCATTCGCAGTAGCCGTGGATCAAGGCAATCACCCCCCTCAATCAGTGGTATCTCCTTTGCTCTTTGATGTAATTTCACTTTACATTTCTCCTGTTAAAATCATTGATATCCTCTTTTCAACCCACAGGCTTAGACGGCAAGAACAAAGATATTACCAACATGAGCAGATATCAGAGATTTCCCTCGCATGCGCCTGTAACACTTTCCAGCTCTATATGTCCGTATTCCCTGATATTTCCACTACAGAATCATGGTAGCAGCTTTTATTCTCTCGTTTATCCAGCGCTCACATAATCTTGTCAGCCTGAACCATTGCTTGCAACATTTCGTCATGGAAAGCAATTAACGTGTCGTGAAATCATCCTTTCAGCTGACAATATTCATATGTGAAATTATAGATTCACTTTTCTAATTCTTGAATTTTCTATCTCGATGTATGTTTCCTCCCATGTCAGATACGGTCACCGCACTGCAGCTGCGCATGGCAGATCCGGATAAGTTATTACCCACCGATTTCCTCAACCGTCCCACATCCATCCAGCTGCGAATCGCTTCAGTATTCCGTAATTTCTCTTCACTTGCAATTGCTATTGGAACTCCTCGCTTGTCTGTTTTGTTTAATTTCCCCAAGTTTTTGTCATACTTAATTCCCACCGTGATGCTGAATACGTTGTGAAGCAAATTCCTGCTCTTCGGTACAGCGGGAAATCATCTAATTTCATCCTGTTTCCTCTCAGTGGTGATAAACTTAGATTCGATATGGGGCAGCGCTTTGTCAAATCCCGATCATTGCTTCCACCCCTTCTGCACTGAAATGTGGCACAAATCATATCTGTGGAGTCGGACGGAATTGGTGGAATATCACCACTCTCAAATCCATACCTCATTGAATCATATCATCTCTACTGTGCAGAAGGAGGCCATTCGGTCCATTGATGCTGCAACGATCCTTGGAAAGAGCACCCTAACTACGCCCATGGCCTGACTCTGCACCCGTAACCCGGAATCCCCAGTTGTCCTTTTGAACACGAAGGGGCCACTTTGGATGGCCAATCGACCTAACTGTGGGAAGAAAGCGAAGCATCGGGAGGAAACCCACGCACACCCGGGGAGAATGGACACTCCACAGACAGACATCCCGAGGCCGGAATTGAACTTGGGTCTCTGAAGCTGTGAGGAAGCAGTGCTAACCACTGTGGCACGGTTCCGCCATGGAGGACTCCAGACGTTAAACTTGTCTGTAGTTACTTATCAGTGGCTTATTTTTTTTCGTTTTAGTGTCTGTCTTTCTTTTTGCAGTTAACTTGATTGCGATTGTGACACTGAGTCGGAAAAAGTGTGGTTTCTCGAAATGTATGACTGGTTCCATGCTTGGAATGGTGGTGACGGATTTCCTGGTCATTATCAATGAGGTCCTATTATTTCGGATAGGTTATCAATTTTTCCCTGAAACTTTCTTCTCCATTACCCCTGTGTGTAGTATCTTTACTGTTCTGACTCGGGACTCCAGAGACATCTCAGTTTGGTTAACTGTTGGTTTCTCATTTGATCGCTTCATCGGTATTTGTTGCCCAAAGCAGAGAACAAAATATTGCACAAAGACAACAGCGTCGGCTATTATATCATCAACATTAATTCTGCTGAGCTTTAAAAGGGCTGTTTGGTATTTTATATATCAACCTTTGGAAATAATCGGCAATGTCCCCTGGTATTGTGATATAAAGGTTAGCTATTTTACTGACTCTGGGTGGGTGGCCTTTGACAGGTTTGATACAATGTTAACACCATGTCTCCCGTGTGTCTTAATGTTACTGGTTAATACTCTGACAGTCAGACACATCTTAGTGACAAGTCGAGTCCGTCGTGGACTGAGGGGGTCAGGGTAAGGGAGAGAAAAAGACTGAACCTGAAATGGAGAGCAGAAGAAAGTCCGTTGTTTTAATCTTTGCAATTTCTGGCAGCACAAACTCTTGTGGTTGCCGAAAATGACAAGTTTCTTGTATTACATATTTGCACAAACAAGTCCCCTGGATTACAGCGAATCTTTACATGCGCTTCATCTTTGTGGTTATATGTTGCAGAATTTAAGTTCCTGCACAACTACTTTCATTTATGGAGTAACTCAAAGCAACTTCAGACAGCAGTTCAAGATCGTGTTGAAATATCCGATTGTTACGTTTCTTAAATTATTTTACAAAAAATGTTAGATAACAACACTGTGTATTGTCTGGGGAAGTATTGATGGCTTTCATGTAATATCGTACAAGGATACGGAATTAAAATCTGCATTTGGAATATCTTAGTCGCCTGGTTAACATTTTGTTGCACGGTCCTCCCCTTGTAATTCAGGTGCCGGAAAGTAATTTTTAGGAATTTCAGTTCATCCTCAGTTCATCCGTGTTGCACAATG